>NC_057800.1:172567964-172786581 GCF_018294505.1 Triticum aestivum | reverse complement strand
CAAGCCCCTGGCCTCTCCCTCTCCCTCCCGTGACACTCCTCCGTCTCCCTGCGCTTGGCGAAGCCCTGCCGAGATCACCGTTGCTTCCACTACCACGCCGTCGTGCTGCTGGATCTTCATCAACCTCTCCTTCCCCCTTGCTGGATCAAGTTGGAGGAGACGTCTTCCCAACCGTACGTGTGTTGAACGCGGAGGTGCTGTCCGTTCGGCACTTGGTCATCGGTGATTTGAATCACGTCGAGTACGACTCCATCAACCCCGTTCTCTTGAATGCTTCCACTCGTGATCTACAAGGGTATGTAGATGCACTCCTCTCTCCCTCGTTGCTAGATGACTCCATAGATTGATCTTGGTGATGCGTAGAAAATTTTAAAATTCTGCTACGTTCCCCAACTGCCGGGGTTCTGATCCACGAGCACCTATGGGACCGGCGGACCGAGTCCCTTTCGGTTCGGCGGGGGCGGAGGTCCCACGAAGAGCGGATCGAGGCGAAGCAGACGAGCGGTTTACCCAGGTTCGGGCCGCACAGATGCGTAAAACCCTACTCCTGCTTTGTGGTTTGTATTGAGTTCTTGCTCGGGAGCGCGGAGTGCTACAGTACACATCAGCAGCTAACGAGACCGAGCGTGAGTGTCCTCTTTCTCCTCACCAGCCAACCCCCTCTATGTTGCACATGGGCCTCCTTTTATATGCTCAAGGGGTCACCGACAGGTGGCAACGTAGACAAGGGTAAAAATAGAAAGGTGCTGCGGTAGGTACAGCTACCTGCTACAGTGTATCATACCTAACCCTGACGGCAGGGGACAAGGGCATTAAATGCCCGTCCGCGTCGTCTAAATAGTGCAAAAGGGACCGTCAGGGACGCCACCGCTCGCCACGATGGCAATCTTGTCAGCACCGCTTGCCACCGCTCACCGCTGGCTGCACAGCCTCCCGCCACGTACGCCTGGAAGGGTCCCAGAGCGACACATTGGTGGATGTGCTGGAGTGTGGGCGCAGAGTGGTGGCTTGCCGCGGCAAGCGCCTTGCCGCGGTCGTTGTCTTGTCGCGTCCGGGAGCTTGTCGCTCACCGGGCCTTGCCGGGACGCATGGCGCGTCGTGGCAAGTTCCTTGAGATGCCTTGGTTGGCCTTCCCGGCAAGCTCCTCTTGCCGGGGTCTTGTCTCCTTGGCTTGGATACTTTGTTCTTGAATGGCTCCAAAGGAACCACGGAGGACCTTGGCGGTCACCCGGCAAGCCTTGCCGCGGGATGCTGCGACTGCCCGTGCACAAGTTCGGGATACTAAGGTACCCCTACTCTAGTACACCGACAGGAGCCCCCGGGCCTGGGCCATACACGATGCTGAGCGCTGTTGGGCCAGGCCCAAAAGAGGGCACGGGCACGTGCGGCCTAGGTTACGCCGTATCTCTCCCCGTATCCACCGCGCCCTCCCCGAACGGCACGCGTTGAATGCTGCGTCGTGGGAGAGATCGTGGGTGGTTTCTTTATTCGAAAATGCGGAACGTCCGCCCTCTCCCTCTTTATAAGCAGGGGAAACAGGGGTAGTTCGCCCATTCGCCGGTTGCTGCTTCAATCTCGGAAATCTCCGCCGCTCCCTTGTCTTCCCGAATCTAAAAGAGAGCAGCGCCCCGCCCCCCATCGCCACCAGCACCACCGACGCCGTCGACGTCCTCCACCACTTCCGCCATGGCTCCAAAAGCCGACAAGGGGAAGGTTGTGAAGTCGACTGAGGCGCAGCGGCTTGCGGCGCTACGAAAGGAGCGGGCAGTCTTCCCCCCCAAGCTCGCCGCAAGGGAGCTGAGGGAGAACTACTACCTCTTTTGGTCGACGGAGACGCGAGCGCACCCGCGCACGAAGGTACTTCCCGCCGCCGCTTGGAAGACGGCTCCAAACGGATATCCATTCTTCGCCTTGTTCTTCTACTGCGGGCTCTGCCCGCCTTTCTCTGAGTTCTTCTGTGATATCATGAACACCTACGGATTCCACCTCCTTGACTTCACCCCCAATGCCGTTCTGACCATGGCAGTTTTCGCACATCTCTGCGAAAACTTTGTCGGAGTCCATCCCAATGTAGCCCTTTGACGCCACTTCTTTATACCCCGAGTAGAGAGAGGAGAGCCTTTATCCGGCGGAATTGCCTGGATCTCGAGGGCCGGCAAGAAGGAAACTTATCTGGAGGGAGAATTCCGCGGCAAGTGGGAGGAGTGGAGAGCAGACTGGTGTTGGATTGACGAGGAGAACCCGCAGCCATTCACCACCCGGCGCCAAACCCCAGTAGCACGCGGCAGCGATTGGAGTGACGTGGCCCCGGAAGACGACAGGCTGAAGATTGCTGTCACCCGGATCCTGCGCCTTAGGCTTGCTGGGCTCACTGTGGGCACTGTTGGCGCAGATTTTCTTCGCCGCCGCATCGCCCCCCTGCAGGAACGGGGGAGACTTGCCTGGGAGTTCAAGAACGCGGCGGATATCATGAGGCTGCGGCCGGGCCTCAACTTCAACTTCACTATTCTGGAGCTCAACGCGATGCTCCAGGAGCTGTTCAAGTATGACCCCCAACACCCCGAAGTGTTCAGGTTGCCGGGGGGCGTCGTTCCGCTGTGCAACAACTCCTCGCTTGACCGCATTCGTGCAATGATGCCGTTGTGCGATTCGCATGGAATTGTCCCAACTTGGCAAGAGCCTGCAGACGACGTCGTGCAGGAGTTCTTTGACGGCTTGGTAGAAGTGCTGATCCGCTCTGATGAAAAGGATAGCCTCACCCGCGACACCACCGATGCGGAGATGACGCGCATCGCCACTAGGCTGGAAGAGGCGGCGGCAGCCGCAGCCGCGGGCGAATTTGGATTCACCATGGAGGAGGCAGATGCAGTAGAGGCGGCAAGCCGTGCCGAGCGAGGGGAGCCCGCCGGTGAGAAAGAGCTTGCCGGGCAGAAAGGGCTTGCCGGGCATGGCGTCGAGTCAAGCGAGCCCGCCGAGGATGCGAGCGGCTCGCTGGAGATCAACTCCTCTTCCTCCTCATCTTCAGGCAGCTCGCCGCAAGCAGGGCCTCTATCCCCACCAAGAAGGCGTCTCCGCAAGGCCGGTGACGTAGTGGAGCGGCAGGCGAGTCAACAGTCGCCGCGCCGCGTGACACGCTCCACCGCGGCAAGCACTGTTGCCGCGGGAGCACCCCATGCTGCGACGGCAACTGGAGCGGGGCCCTCCCGGACCACCGCTTCTGCTCCTGCCGCTTCTCGCGCCGCGGCGGCAGCCGGAGCGGGGTCGTCTCAGACCACCGCCACTGCTCCCGCCAAGCGGCCAAGGGAACCTACTCCTCCGCCTCCTCGCGCCGGACGTGAGCCGGACTTCGACTTCTCCGCGTTCAGCTCCGACGAGGAAGAAGAAGAAGAGTAAGATTCTCTTGTTGTACTTGTGGTTCTTCAATCCTTGTTGTTTTGTCTTGTATCTCATTTGCTTTACTCTGAACTTGTTCCTTTTTAGGACTCTGGCCCAGAGAGCAGCGAAGAGAGCCAAGGTCCCGGTGATCGTCATCGAGGACGAACCTACTGCGACAGCAGGGGGTGCGCCCGAGGCAACCTTGCCGGACCCGGCAACTTTTCTCCAGAGCAGCCCCCAGCGTAAGTATATGGTTTGCTTTACGCTGTGAGGTGCGCATGGATACTCTGTCTTTGCTGATATCTGACTGTTGGTTTGTGTAGGAGCAGAGCAGCCCCACCAGGAGCTAAGGAAGAGTCCTCCGGCAGAGCTTTCCGGTAAGGGAGAAGTCTTCGGCGAGGGAGAGTTCTCCGGCAAGGGACAGCACCAACGGCCCCCCGACGGCGGAGACCACGACTGCAGGACCCGGCGCAGGTACTCCTCTTGCTTCAAAACTTCCCTTGGGTTTTTCTTTTTTTGATCTTCTTGGGTATTTGCTTGACTCTTCTCCCTTTTCCGGCTGTCAGACCCATCTTCTACGGAGCCGATGGGGACCGAGGTTGCCGCCGAAGAAGCAGCCGGTGCTGACGATCCCGCCGGCGCAGAGGCCGCCAAGGCTGCCGCCGCAGCAACTGGCGAGGGGTCTGGCGATCGCACTGACGGCCCTGAGACCACAGGAGCGCCAGGCGCTACGCCGACCCGTCCACCGCTGCCGCAGCGCCAGGCTCCGAAGAGCCCCAGCCAGGCGTCTACTTGAAGGCCGGCGATGGCGTCTTCATCAACCTCCCCTGGGCGTCAAGCTCCAGGGCGCCGGTCGAGGGAGAGATCTTCGACGGGGAGGTGCTTGCCTCCGCTGGGCTGACGCTGGTTGACGCGTCGAGCAGCAGCAGCAACGAGCCTGAGGAGGAGCGGCTGCTGCGGAAGTTGTTGTCGCTCTACCATGCGCGGCAAGCCAAGCTGGAATCCCGCGAGGCGCTTGTCGCGAAGGCGGGAGCAGACATCGAGAAGCGCGCGGAGGAGCTCCGGGGCCTCCACCAGGAAGCTCTCCGGTCCCTGGCGGAGGAGCGGGAGCAGCTTGCCGAAGCGCAGAAGGCCTTCCTCCTCGAGAAGGCTGAAGTCAGAGAGCAACAATGGCTTGCCGCTGAGAAGCTGTCTGCGCAGGAGGGCGAGCTGGCGCAGCGGAAGGTCAATCTTGACGCCCACGAGGAGGAGCTTGCCGCGCGCGAGGAAAAATTTGGCGGAGCCCTCAAGCAAGCGGAGGATGCTGCCGCAGCCTCCGAGGCCGCCAAGTAGGAGCTGGAGGTGAAGGTGGCACAGCTGGAGGCCGATCTCGCCGAGAAGGGCAAAGAGCTCAGCGCCGCCAAGGTCTCCAACGTGGATCTTGAGTTGAAGCTGACCACTTTGACCAAGACGCTGCATGGCGCCAAGGAGCAGGAGGTGGCCTTGAAGGAGGAGATCAAGGCCGACAAGGCGCTGCTGGAAAGTGCTGCCGCCACCCAGAATGCTTTCAGGGAGACTGTGGAGCACTGGACGGAGAGCCTCGTGAGTGCTGCCGCAGATATTGACAGGGAGCTGGCGCAGCTGGGGATGGGGGATCTCGGGTACCCCTCCGACGAGAACCTCCAACCCAGCGCCAAGCTCACTTTGTTCTTCAAAGGCGTGGCGATGGCCCTCCAGCGGCTCCGAGAGAAGATCCCAAAGCAGCTGGCCGACGAGTCGTGCAAGATCTGCGCGGGAGCTCTTCAGAAAGTGTTGGTGAAGGTGGCCTTCCGCAATCCGGGCCTCAACCTCACCAACGTCCTCAAGACCCTGCCGCCGGATGCTGATCTGGAGGCGCTCAAGACCCTTGTCGCACCCATTGTGGACAAGGTGAGCGGGATCAAGAGGATCGAGGGCGATCGCGTAGACTAGGCCGCCCGTTTCTTCTTTTCTTGTCGCTGTTTGTCATGTTATGAAAACAATCTGTTAGAGTCGCGGCAAGCTATCTTGCAATATAACTCTATTCTGGGTAATGATTGCAATGTTATTCCCTTTACTTGATTCCTCCCTTTGTATGCTTTTGCCCTATGCTTTTAGGGAACTTGCCGGTGCAGGCACCTTAGCCGCGAGCGCTGAGTGCGGAACGTCAACAGCCTGCTGGCGGTGCTGGTACCGACAAGAAACCTTGTCGCAACTAGTCGCAGCTCACTTAAGTCGTTGAGCGGACTCGAAACAAAATAAGGGCGCAACTAGCTACGAGTTGGTTCCTCCGCGCACAGGTTTTCCATACAAATTGCGGTCGTTCAAGGGAGATAACTTAGAAATTTAAAAAATCTGATTGCTCAAACTTTGGCCACTTAGCTTTTCTGTTGTTTGCTTCCCGGTAAGGCGAAACTTTCTTGAACGGCGCCTGGTCCATACCATTATCTTCTCCTTTCCCTCCGGCAAACTTGTGGGCGAGGGAACCTTCCTTTCCTTGAGAAAAAAAAGAAAGAAGAGAAAATAAAGATATGGAGCCTTACGGCTCGTTATTGCTTACCAGGGAGTAGGTGCTGCACAAAGTGTTAGATCACATATGCAAAAAATAGAATGCATGAAATTGACAAGATGTGCAGAGCACGTGAGCTTTACTTATGCACGGGGTCTGCGCCCGGCTTTGTACAAAGGATTACATGCAACAGCGGCAAGACTTGTACAAAAGGTGGTTGCCGGAACAAGTTCCGGCAACCGCGCCTTATGGGTAAAACTTACGAAGATGCTCAATGTTCCAGGAATTGCTCACCGGAATGCAATCTTTGGTCTCAAGGCGGACAACGCCAGGCCTAGTGACTCGTTTCACCCGGTAAGGGCCTTCCCACTTCGGCGTCAACTTGTTGGAATTCTTGGAGGACTGAACACGCCGAAGAACAAGGCCGCCTTCCTCGAGACTTCTGGCATTAACTTTGCGGCTATGGTAGCGGCGCAAAGCTTACTGGTAGCGAGCAGCTCGTATAGCAGCCTGAAGACGGTCTTCCTCAAGGAGCAGCGCGTCATCTTGTCGCAGCTGCTCTTGCTCAAGCTCATCATAAGCGAGCACTCGAGGTGACCCGTATACGAGTTCCGTGGGGAGAACTGCCTCTGCTCCATAGATTAGAGCGAAAGGTGTCTGGCCAGTGGCTCGATTTGGCGTCGTTCTGATCGACCAAAGAACCACCGGCAGCTCCTCGATCCAGTTTCTTCCGCACTTGTGCAGCCTGTCGAAAGTTCTGGTCTTGAGCCCGCGCAGCACTTCAGCATTTGCCCTCTCCGCTTGACCGTTGCTTCTCGGTGAGCAACAGAAGCGAAGCAGACCTTGGCGCCAAGATCTTGGACGTACTGCATGAAGGTGCGACTCGTGAATTGCGTACCGTTGTCGGTGATTATCCTGTTAGGGATCCCGAAGCGGCAAACAATCGACCTGAAGAACTTGACTGCTGACTGTGCTGTCACCTTCCTCGCTGGTTCCACTTCCGGCCACTTTGTGAACTTGTCGATTGCAACGTACAAGTACTCAAAGCCCCCGACTGCTCGGGGAAAGGGGTCGAGGATGTCGAGCCCCCAGACCGAAAATGGCCAGGATAAAGCTATTGTCTGGAGAGCTTGAGCTGGTTGGTGTATCTGCTTGGAATGGAACTGGCACACTTCACACTTGGTTACTTGTGTAGTTGCATCCTGGAGGGCTGTCGGCCAAAAGAAACCTTGCCGGAATGCTTTGTCGGCAAGGGCTCTTGCGCCAATGTGGTGACCACATATGCCTCCATGTATCTCTGCCAACAGCTTTTGTCCGTCCTCCCGGTGAATACACTTCAATTTCACACCGTTGAGTCTTCTTCTGTACAGTGTCTTGTCGACAAACTGGTACATACTTGACTGCCGGGCTACACTTTCCGCTTCTTCTTGCTCTTCGGGAAGTTGTCCTGTCTGAAGGAAACGGACAATCTGCTGTGCCCATGCTGGAGCTTGTGGCTCGACAACAAGGACTAAAGGCAAGTCTGCTGCTGCGGGAACGTCCGCTTCTATGGCGAGAACCTGTGGTTCTGCCGGAGCTTGACGCTCCCCGGCAAGTTTGCCGGAGCAAAACTTGTCGGGAGCTTCTGCTTCAATGGAACAAACCCTGGGGCTTGCCGGAGCAAACTGCTCCTCAGTGCAAGGCAAATCTGTTGCTGCGGGAACGTCCGCTTCTATGGCGAGAACCTGCGGCTCTGCCGGAGCTTGACGTTCCCCGGCAAGTTTGCCGGAGCAAAACTTGTCGGGAGCTTCTGCTACAACGGAACAAACCCTGAGGCTTGCCGGAGCAGACTGCTCCTCAGCGCTCTTGGCGTTGATCTTGGGGACCTTCTTGGCGGCGGTTTCGGGAAGCTCTGCCGGCAAATAGTCACCAGAAATCAACTTCCTCTTCTTGCTCTATCCAGTTGATGGCGTTACGGACGGTTGAGTCAGCTTGAGCACAAAGATCCCTGGTTCCACAGGTAACTTAAGTGCGGCGCGCTTTGATAGGCCATCAGCAATGGCGTTCTGAGCTCTTGGAACATGCTCCATCTGTAGGCCGTCAAAGTGCTCTCCTAGCTTTCTCACTTCGTCGACATAGGCTTCCATCAATGGACTCTGATAGCTCTTGTTCACTTGGCGGACGACAAGCTGCGAGTCCCCCCTGACAATGAGCTTCTTGATCCCAAGGTCTGCCGCGATCCTGAGACCGGCAAGCAAGCCTTCATACTCTGCAGTATTGTTTGTTGCTTGCTCCTTGGGAAAGTGCATCTGGACTACGTACTTGAGGTGCTCTCCGGTGGGTGCGATAAGCAGCACACCAGCGCCGGCACCTTGCAGCGAAAAGGCACCATCAAAGTACATCAGCCACTCTTTGCTTGCTTCCTCGACGGGGATGCTCGTTTCTGGAATTTTTTCATCTGGTGTTGGCGTCCATTCTGCTATGAATTCTGCCAATGCTCTGCTTTGGATAGTTGAAGTACTTTCAAACTTGAGGCCAAAGCTTGACATTTCCAGTGCCCACTCAACAATCCTGCCTGTCGCTTCTGGATTCTGTAGTATTCTCTTCAGCGGAAAGCGAGTGACAACTGTGATCTCATGTGCTTGGAAGTAATGGTGCAGCTTTCTCGAGGCCATGAGAAGGCCGAAAAGCAATTTCTGCACGCCAGAGTACCTTGACCTAGCCCCCTGTAGAAGGGAACTGACAAAGTAAACTGGGCGCTGCACCATTCTCTTCTGTACCTCCTCGCGAGTCTGCGCAGATCCATCCTTGTCGGGACCAGAGCTTGCCGGGGAAGCCCCCTGCTTGTCGCTGGATGCGCCTGCCGTGGTTGCTGGCTCGTCATCTGCCTCCCTCTCCGCTACTAACGCAGCACTAACCACTTGATTGGTTGCCGCTATATACAGCAGCAACTTCTCTTGTGGCTTAGGTGCGACAAGTATTGGAGTGGAGGACAGGTATCTCTTCAAGTCTTGCAGCGCAGCCTCCGCTTCCGGAGTCCATTTCATTGGACCTGCCTTTTTCAGTATTTTGAAAAACGGCAGGGCGCGCTCAGCAGACCTAGAGATAAACCTGCTGAGAGCAGCCACGCAACCGGCAAGTCTTCGTACATCCTTGACGCGCTTTGGTGCTTCAATCTGCTCAATGGCCTTGATCTTGTCGGGATTGGCTTCGATTCCCCGCTGAGACACGAAGAACCCGAGAAGCTTGCCGGAGGGGACTCCAAACACACACTTCTCGGGGTTGAGCTTGAGGCTGATCTTGCGCATATTTGCAAAGGTCTCGTCTAAATCTTGAATCAGAGTTGCCTTGTCCTTGCTCTTGACCACTATGTCATCCATGTAGGCTTCCACATTTCTGTGTATTTGTGGCTCAAGAGCGACATGGACTACCCTTGCAAATGTTGAACCAGCATTTTTTAAACCAAAAGGCATCCGTATGAAACAGTACGTGCCACATGGAGTGATGAATGCGGTTTTCTCCTCATCTTCTTCTGCCATGAAGATCTGATGGTATCCTGAGTATGCGTCAAGAAATGAAAGCAAATCACATCCGGCCGTGGAGTCAACAATCTGGTCAATGCGCGGCAAAGGAAATGGGTCTTTGGGACAAGCTTTGTTAACATCGGTAAAGTCGATACAAAGTCTCCATTTCCCGTTCGCCTTGCGCACGACTACAGGATTGGCCAACCACATAGGATGGAGCACTCCTCTGACAAGGCCTGCTGCTTCCAACTTCTTGATCTCTTCTGCGATGAATTCTTGGCGCTCCACTGCTTGCTTCCTGACCTTCTGCTTGACGGGCCGCGCATGAGGACAAATGGCAAGATGGTGCTCAATTACTTTCCTGGGAACACCGGGGATGTCAGACGGTTGCCACGCAAATACGTCGACGTTCGCCCGCAGGAAAGCAATGAGCACGCTTTCCTATTTAGGGTCGAGAGTGGCACTGATGGTGAAGGTACCACCAGTGCCGTCCTCCTTGGCGGACACCTTCTTGGTTTCTGGCGGAGCTGCCATTGTTTTCTTACACTTGCCACTGGAGCTCGTTGGTGCGTCCTCGATGGCAGCGCAGCACTCCGAAGAGGTGCGCTTGCCGGAGTGGGCATCAGAACTCTTGCCGGACTTGGTCTTCTTCCCCCCGGGAGCTTCAACGGCAAGTGACTTGCGGTCTGTTGCGGCTGCCGCTTCCCGGTAGATCTTGTCGGCGCAAATAAGAGCATCCTTCTTGTCGCCAGGGACAGAGATGACGCTTATCGGGCCTGGCATCTTCAGCATGTTGTATGCGTAGTGAGAGGCTGCCATGAACTTGGCGAGTGCTGGACGGCCGAGTATCCCATTGTAAGGCAATGGAAAATCGGCAACGTTAAAAGTGACCCTCTCAGTCCTGAAGTTCACCTCGCTGCCAAATGTTACTGGCAACGTGACCTTCCCCTTCGGCTTGCTCCTTCCCGGGTTGATTCCTTGGAATGTGCCGGTCTCTTCAAGCTCGCTGTCAGGGATCTGGAGTTTCTGGAGTACAGCGGAGGAGATCAGGTTCAAGCTGACCCCGCCGTCAACTAGCATCTTAGTGACCTTGAGGTTGCGGATAGTTGGTGAAACCAACATCGGCAAGCACCCGACCGCAGTTGTGCGATCAGGCTGGTCCTCAATATCAAAGATGATAGGCGTGCTGGACCATTTCAGAAGCTTGCGTGACTCGACAGGTGGTTCCGCCGCATTGACTTCCCGCACCCACTGCTTGAGTTGGCGGTGCGAAGTATGCAGAGAAGCACCGCCGTCAACGCACAAGACCTCTGTGGCTTTTTGGAACTCCCGCTCGCTGGTCTCGACATCATCCATGTCTTCGTCGTCGTCGTCATCTTCATCCTTGTCGTGGCCGCGGGGAGGTCTGTCTCCTTGCCGCTGCTTGGCTTTGCCGCGGCGTCCTCCCCGGCCGGCGTGCTTCTTGCCAGATTCTCCAGCGCCTCCTTGGGCCCTCTCCTTGTCGCGTCGCTCGTATTCAGCCATTTGCTGCTGGACAAGCTGCTCGACCTTCTTGCAGCTCTGGAGGTCATGGCCCTTGGTGCGGCGGATCTTGCAGTACTGCTTGTCGGTGCCGTCCTGCTTGTCGGCGACCGCCACAGCCTGGCAGTTGGTGCATGCGGCAATCTCCTTGCCGGAGCTACCAACTTTGGCTTTATTGGCGCCACCTTCGTTGCCGGACTGCTCAACGACTAGCACATCTTTGCCTTTCTTCTTCCTGTTGTTCCGCCGCCGGTTTTTCTTTGCCGGGGCAGCATCTTCGCTGTCAGATCCTTCTACTCATGTATTCTCTCCAGGGAGTTTCCTCCCTTCCTCAGCACGTGCACACTTGTCGGCCAGGGCATACAGCTCACTGATGTCTCTGATCCTGCACATCGCCATCTCCTCCCGCATCCTGCGGTTACGCACGTTCTGATGGAACGCGCTGATGACCGCGGCAGGATGGACATCTGGGATGTTGTGCTGTACACGGCTGAATCTCTGAATGTACTTGCGCAGAGGCTCACCTTCCTTCTGGGCGAGCAGATGAAGGTCACTCTCTTGGCCATGAGGTTTGTGGCCGCCTGTAAAGGCGCCGACAAACTGATGGCATAGGTCTGCCCAGGAGGATATGGAGTTGTCCGGCAAGTGCATGAGCCAGGACCTGACGTTGGGCTTGAGCACCAGCGGGAAGTAGTTGGCAAGGATCTTGTCGTCCCGCCCCCCGGCAGCCTGCACCGCGATGGTGTAGATGCTGAGGAACTCCGACGGATGCGACTTGCCGTCGTACTTCTCTGGTACGTCTGGCTTGAAATTCTTCGTGCTGGGCCACTGGACTTGCCGCAGCTCACGGGTAAACGCAGGGCAACCTACCGTGTACGGCAAGTTGCCTGGTTCCCCCGACGCATGCATGTCGACAGAGGGCCCAGCGTGCTGGTCCGATTGACGTCGCGCTTCTCTTCGGCGCTCGATGCGAGTACGAGCGTCTTCTTGCTGTCGTTCGTGAAGAACTTGGCGCTGATCGCGACGAACTCGTGGATCTGATGATGCGGTGGAGTCGCTGTCGAGGTGGATCCGGCGAGTCGGCGATCTTGGCCTTCGGGGCGGAGAGTGCACAGTGGTTGCACCCCCACCGGTCTTGTCGCCACCGGCTCGTGCCTGGCTGACTTGCCGCGGCTGCGACGTGCTCGGCTGCTGTTGAGTGTCGCCGTTGGCGAAGCCGATGAGACTCTGAATGGTGGCCCTCCAGTCGTCGATCTTGTCTGCCGTTGGAGGGTAGTCTAGGAGCAGTTGAGCTCGCGCCAAAGCTTCTGCTGGAGTGGCGGGTGGCAGTGGTGAACGGTGCGAGGAGTGGGATATGCTCGGACTTCTAACTATGTTAGAAGGAGCAGTATCCCGTCCAGGCGACCGTGCCTCGCTCGTGCCAGCATGTTGGCGTGCATGTTGGTCTTGAGCACTCCGAGATCCACCAGCTTGATCTTGGTCCAGCAAACACATGGTACTATGAGCACCATGACGCTGCTGGTCCCGCGCCTCCTGAGATGGGCGCGGTGCATGTACGGACGCCGAGATCTTGGAGTGCGCCCGGTCGTTGTGGGAGCCGGCTACGCCGCCGATGGGCAGCGCAGCCTTGTCCTTGGACCTGGCAGCACCATGAGCTCCCTCGTCGATGCCCGTTCTTCCGCCGGCGTCTGCCCCATCAGCCGTTTGCTCCGGTGGTGGTGGGTTCGGCGCGGACGGAGCAGCCGCCTCCGAAGCCTTCTTCTTCGGCGGCATGTTGATGAAGATGATGAAGATCTAGCTCGTGTGAACGCCGGATCTGGTTCACACAACATCGACCCCCCTACCTGGCGCGCCAAAGATGCCGAGGTTCTGATCCACGAGCACCTATGGGACCGGCGGACCGAGTCCCTTTCGGTTCGGCGGGGGCGGAGGTCGCACGAAGAGCGGATCGAGGCGAAGCACACGAGCGGTTTACCCAGGTTCGGGTCGCACGGATGCGTAAAACCCTACTCCTGCTTTGTGGTTTGTATTGAGTTCTTGCTCGGGAGTGCGGAGTGCTACAGTACACACCAGCAGCTAACGAGACCGAGCGTGAGTGTCCTCTTTCTCCTCACCAGCCAACCCCCTCTACGTTGCGCATGGGCCTCCTTTTATATGCTCAAGGGGTCACCGACAGGTGGCAACGTAGACAAGGGTAAAAATGGAAAGGTGCTGCGGTAGGTACAGCTACCTGCTACAGTGTATCATACCTAACCCTGACGGCAGGGGACAAGGGCATTAAATGCCCGTCTGCGTCGTCTAAATAGTGCAAAAGGGACCGTCAGGGACGCCACCGCTCGCCACGATGGCAATCTTGTCAGCGCCGCTTGCCACTGCTCACCGCTGGCTGCACAGCCTCCCGCCACGTACGCCTGGAAGGGTCCCAGAGCGACACGTTGGTGGATGTGCTGGAGCGCGGGCGCAGAGTGGTGGCTTGCCGCGGTCGTTGTCTTGTCGCGTCTGGGAGCTTGTCGCTCACCGGGCCTTGCCGGGACGCGTGGCGCGTCGCGGCAAGTTCCTTGAGATGCCTTGGTTGGCCTTCCCGGCAAGCTCCTCTTGCCGGGGTCTTGTCTCCTTGGCTTGGATACTTTGTTCTTGAATGGCTCCAAAGGAACCACGGAGGACCTTGGCGGTCACCCGGCAAGCCTTGCCGCGGGATGCTGCAACTGCCCGTGCACAAGTTCGGGATACTAAGGTACCCCTACTCTAGTACACCGACACCAACATTATAGCCTAGGGAGCAGCCCGACATGATAAGACATAAATGCCCTTCAATGATATGACCGTTAGGTGGGTGGATATTTTGGGACAGCTAGCGCGCAACACAATAATGGTCAGAAATTTGGTTATCAAATTCCTCAGGGCTATCATGTTCCTCACTTGTAGGCAATCTGCACTGGCGAATTCCTAACTCCTTAGTCAGGACAAATTCCTCAGAGACCAGAAGAACTTGGTCTCTGTCACTTAAGAAATTGACTGAACTGTATGAGATTTCTAATGGCTTGACTCGAAGGGATTGGTAGGTGTAGGATATTGAGTTGAGCATCACCTGGAAACTTTTCCTTAGTTTTACCTCGACCCCCTTTAACAGTACGGTGTTTCCTATGACTCAAGAAAGAGAAAATGAAACTATGAAAACAAAAGTCTTCACGCTTCATGTTCCTCGCATGAATATCAAGTCTTCATGGTCACACCAATTTCTTCACTTTCAAAGTCTTCAGAACCAAAGTCTTCAGAACCAAAGTCTTCAGTTGAAGACATTCATTTTTAGGGTCCGACTTTCTCTGTAAATATCAAACTCCTCATAGACTTATAGACCTGTGTACACTCACAAACGCATTAGTCCCTTAACCTATAAGTCTTCAATACACCAAAATCACTAAGGGTCACTAGATGCACTTACAATATCCCCCTTTTTGGTGATTGATGACAATATAGGTTAAGTTTTCAATGGGGATAAACATATGAAGTGTAGATACTAATATTGAGGAATTTGATTGCAAGATATAGAAGAACTCCCCCTGAAGATGTGCATAGTGAGGAATTTGCTTTTGAAGCAATGCACATTTGAAGAGTAGAATCATGGAGATCTCCCCCTATATCTTGTAATTCATACACGAATTTAACATATGATATGAAGAATTTGAAATGCATGATGAAAAATGGTGACTGATGTAATTCAGCATGCGTGCATTATCATACATGAGGAAATAACATGCAGAAGAACATAGCACAAAGTATCAGACCACCATCGGACTTAAGTTTACAACTCGGTCCAATAAATCTTCAGTAGAACGGGAGTTGTAACTTAGCAAACAAAAACGCCCATATAAACAGACCCGCTTGAAGACTAACTCAAATTTCTCCCCCTTTGTCAGCGAATGACCAAAAGGGATGAAAAGTGAGGACTAACGCCCTTGAAGAATATCATCATTGAGTCGATGGTGGAGCGCCAGTATTGTTGGGGTTGGTTGTTGAAGTAGGGCCTGCCGTAGTGTCGTCCAAATCTTCATTTTCATCAGTCTCGTGCGATGAAGAATAAGAGTTGGCCACCAAGTGAGGAAATTTTACCTCCTTGAATTTCTTCGAAGGTGGCTGGGACTAGTCAAAGTCCTGCTTGTAGCCCATCTTCTTGAGGTCATGTTCACTGCATAGATGAGTCACAACAGCCCAGGTGCGATCAAATACTTCATGGAGGCAGTAATGGTTCTTCTTCACTAATTTCCGAGTGATGGTCATGTTCTGAAGAATTGAACCAAACTAACGCTTGACCCATTTGTGGTTGCGATCGACCTTCTAGTGAAGACTAAGGAGAAGCTCATGATCAGTCAACACCCTTGGAGCTGTGCCTTGAGGATTTTGCTTTGAAGCATTAGCGGCAGAGTCATGAGTGGAAGATTCATCATTGGTGGAGTAAGAGGAAGCTTTGCGGAACTGACCATCCAATGGACGAATGACTTCATCGATAATAGCAGTTGCCTTGCCCTTCTCATCAGATGAGGAAATAGTTCGTTTGAAGACTTCAATGGGCGGCAAGTAACTGACGTGATTCTGCAGACCAGCCTTGTAATTGATTGAAGACCTTGATCTGAGGAATCTCATAATCCAGGGAGCATAAGGCTTCAATTCAAAAGGCGATAATGCAACATTTGCCAGAGTCCTCATGAAGAAATCATGATAGTTGATTGGGACGCCATGAATGATGCCGAATAGCAAATTCTTCATGATGCCAACGACTTCTTCTTCATTCGAGTCATGGCCTTTGATGGGACTCAATATCTTGCTTAGAATGCGAGAGATGGTCCGAGGCACATATAGCAATTCCTTCACGAGGAATTTGGTCCTTTGAGCTTGACCAGGCTTCAGAGGTTTCATCAAAACTTGCATGTAATGGTCTGAAAGCTCGGGTTCATGGTAGATCAGCTGCGCACCTTCAAGGGGAGGACTGACAGGCAGGGCGTGAAGCAATTCAGAGGCTGGTGCTTTGAAATGAGTGTTATCTGTCATCCAGTCCAACACCCAAGAATTCACATCTTCGGCATTTCCTGTGATGTGCAGCGTCACGTAGAACTGAAGAATTAGTTCTTCATTCCAGTCTACAATGTCGGTGTAGAAGTTTAGCAGCCCAGTGTCATGAAGAACACTGAGGACTGGTGTGAAGCAAGTCAGTGATTTCATGTCCACATGAGAAATATGCGCATGATCAAATACTTTGTCCTTATCAAAAAACAGTGAAGAATAGAAGTTGGCTTGGCTTGCGGTCTAGAAATGCTTCCTTCGCAGACGAGCAGAGTCAAAAGGATTGTAATATGTGAAGAATACATGCTCATGGAAGAAGTCATCAGCCTTAAATTTTTGCTTCTTGGAGAAGGGTTTCTTCGTCTTGGGCTGAGGAGTATCAGTCAAAGTCATCACAGCCTCATGAATCACATTCTCAGGAACCACGGGCTGAGGAATTTCAGTTTCTGCTTCAATAGCAGCCTGGGTCTTCAATTCTTCATCAACATTAACATCAACACTAGCGGCTGGAATTTCTTCAGGAATGGAAGGAGTGGAGTGATGATCTTCAGAACCCATTTGAACTTCAGTGTGCACTGGGGACCGGGGAATTTGTTGCAGTGGCGTGAACATGGGAGAGTTGGGGTGCTGACTATCCCAATAATCATCATTCAACACTGGAGTGGAGCACCCAATGTCCACGTCTTCATCTTCTTCATTCAATTCTTCAATGCCTGCCTCTTCAGCAGTGAACTGAGGCATATGCGAGGAGATGACTGGGGTTGAAGGGATATTATCCGCTTCAATTTCTTCGTCCAACTGCTCTAAAGAAGCAGCAGAAGGAACATCTTCATCAGATCCGCTAGGGATCACATAATCCTCACCAAACGGAACAAGTTCCTTTGATGGCATGCTTGAAACTGGAATAGCATCAATTGGATTCTCGAATGAGCTGGTTAATTTCTTCATCTTCTTCGGTACTGAAGAATCTGATGAAGCGGATGCTTTCCTTTTCTTCACTGCTGCTCGCTTCGCAGCCTTGGTTTTCTTCACTTCTGATGCAGAAGGAAGAACTGGACTTGGCGTTGGTGCAGGAGGAGTAGAGGAAATTGGTTCAGTAACCTCAGACGCAACTAATGCAGTTGCCCTGGGAGTTTCAGTTTCTTCAGGCGCAGCGACAGATGCTTCAGCTGGCTGGGTTGTTCCTCAGGTGCAACACTGGTGGTTACCCTGGCAATTTCATCAGCAGTTGGAATGGAGTCATCAGCCCTGGTACTAGTAGTTTCATCAGCAGCCTGATTTTCATCAGCGGTGCTGGCATGTTCTTCAGTGGGCTAAGCAGAAGCCTCAGCCTGAGGAGATTCATGTTGCGTTGGGGTTGCAACATTGGTGGTGAATCCTTCAGCCAACTTGACGAATCCGACTTTGGCTCCTAGCCAATCAGCACGGTACGTGTCAAATTCATCACTCAGGTCTTGATTTCAGATTGAACAGCCACAAGTTCATCCGTTGTCATTTTGACAACGTTCTTCTTCAGAAAGTGCTCCTTTTTGTACTGTGCTTTCTTCAGCTGCCTGGCATTTTCAAATTTCCATTTTTCCTCGCCTATGAAGGCGGTCAACATGTGACTTTGGCCAGGAGTGAGGTTGAAGTCAGGCATAGGGGTGTTGGGATCCTTGTGCCAGAGATCAATGAAATCGAGAATCAACTTTGGATTCAGCATCAGTGGCACATTAGTGCCTTTGGCTCTAGCGGCCCTTTGTTGTCTATCTCTCATGATTTCGATGAGTTCCTCATCATCAGCTTCGTCATCACTGTATGGTACTTGGAAGGCGACCTGCTTCTTATGAGGACTTGGTCTAGTGCCTCGTCCAACAGTGGCCTTGGTCTTCGACAAGGTGGGGCCTGTTGAGGATTGCGGCCGTGCTGAAGAACTTGCTGAGACTCCCGAGGCAATTGAGATGTCTTTGGTCCTTTGACACGTGGTGAGATGCGCAGGTGCTGAGGACTTTGCCGGAGGAGCTGAGGACTTTGAAACTTGAGGAACTAGGGCAGCTTGAGGAATTGGATGTGAGGGCATTGAAGAAGAAGCACTGGGCTTATGTACGGGCTTCTTAGGCATAACCTTCTTGAGCTTGCTAGCAGAGGCCTCGGCAGTGGCAGCAGCAGAGTCTTCACTGAATTTCTTCACTGCCTCTTTTGCTATCTTGGCCAGTTTAGCTTGACACTTGGCCCATTCATCAGGATAGTCCTCACCGTGCTTAAGGCTGGTGGGATTTGCAATTTGGCCAGGTGCCAAAGGAGGTCTTGGACAAGGAGGGTGAAGAGCGAATTTCTTCATGTACTTTGGAGTTACATACTTGTAATCCCTCCATTCGTGTACCCATCTCCTCTCAATTTTCTGAATGCGCACTTTGCGCTCATTCTTGGTTTCCTCAGGGGGTGTGCAATACCCAGCATAGATGTCTTCAGGGATTTCAAACGCAGTGTTGACCTCCAGTCTCTTGCCATCTGCCATTTTCTTCAGCTGAGGATTTTGAACTATTGAGTTCTCTGAAGCGGTATGCAACTTTTCTTCGAGGAACACTGCAAATGAGTTAAGTTGATGAGAACCTAGTGATTCAGCAGCGGACATGAGTACCTATGAACAAAGTATAGGTGCGAAGAATTTGGAGAGGTCATATGCGTTCTCAGAAGTTTTTGCAAAAAGAACAAGTTTGAGGAATTTTACCAGAGGTGTCTTGAGGAATTTCACTAAGTGTCTTTGTCTTAGGTTCCAGAGTTGTATAGATTGAAATCCACACAATTGAGGAATCTTGAAGAAAAACGTTCCTTAGGGAAACAGATCAAGAACATATGTTTATGTGAGGTGTTTAGTGTGTGAAGATTGAAGAATAAACACCTTTTGAAGATTGTGTAGAAAACATAAGAATCAACAAGGGCAGTAAAAGTGACTTTTAATTACCCTTGACGAAGAACACGACGAACTGAGAATAGTAGATTTGAAGCTCGTCGGTTCAGATCTTCCACGCCCTAACTTGACAGAGGAAGATAGCTAGGCGGCGGCAGAGTGAAGAAATCTGCGGCCGACGCAAGTACAACAGCGGCGAGGTCGAGGCAGCGAAGCTCTTCCTCACCAGCGATGATGGAAGTAGCGGTGGCGCTAGGTTTTGAGAGCTTGAGCGAGGGAGTGAGGTCGAGCGGAGTAAAAACAGACCGAGGAAGGGAAGGGGTATATATAGCCACGGTGAAAAACTGCTCGCCCAAGGAAAATGGACGAACATGCCCCTGACCTTTCTCATTCATGCGACATGTGTCACCCATGCACGGAGCGGTGTCGATTGTGTGAGATCGTGGGTGAATAGATAAGTATTATCGTGGGATGTGGAACGGTTTAGGCGGTAACAACCAAAAATTTGGATAAGGAAATGTTAATGTTTCGTTCACAAATTCTTCAGCTGACAAGGGCACAGTGAAGATTTTGAACGGGTTTCAACTAGAACGCACATGAAGAAGTTGTGAACAGACTGGGTTGAGTATAGCATAGAGGGGGAAGGGTCCGATCACATTCACTTAGCAAGAAAATGCAACTTGAAGAAATAGCAATAAGTGAATGTTGTAGATGACATAAACTCATATATATATACATATAGTCAATGAAAAAAAATGACGGAGAGAGTGAAGACATTGCAAAGTTGAAGAAATCAAACAACTGAGGAAATTCAAGATGAAGAAATACTCGAATTGAAGATTTTCAACTTTTTTGGTGGCTTAACCCACCGTATAAGAATGTTGATTTCGGACGCTGCATACAATTGTCGTAGGGCTCTGAGAATCAAATTCTTTGTTAATTTCTTCACACTTAGAGGGTTAGTCTTCATTGATTGAAGAAAAACGTTATTTCGTGTGTTGCACATCTAAGTCATCAATTTTGCATAAGTGTTAGGATGTGTGTCCTTTTCAAAGGACATTCGAAGATTCTAAGATATTTAGCTCACACCGCAACTTGCTAAATCTCTTCTCATCCAAGGGCTTTGTGAAGATATCGGCTACCTGTTCTTCAGTCTTCACATGCTCGATAGAGATGTCGCCCTTCAACACATGATCATGAAGAAATGATGACGAATCGGAATGTGCTTTTTCTTCGAGTGCTGAACTGGGTTATGAGCAATCTTGATGGCACTCTCATTGTCACAATAGAGTGGCACATTCTTCACATTGATGCCGCAGTCCTTGAGAGTTTGCTTCATCCATAGCAATTGAGCACAGCACGAACCAGCAGCAACATACTCAGCTTCAGCAGAAAAGAGTGATACGCAGTTCTGTTTCTTCGAAGACCAACAGACCAAGGATTGTCCGAGGAAATGGTATGTGCCTGATGTTGACTTGTGGTCCACATGATCACCAGCATAGTCAGAGTCTGAATATCCAATGAGATCAAAAGCCGATCCCTTGGGATACCATAATCCAAGTGTTGGAGTGTGAGCTAGATATCAAATAATATGCTTCACAGCCTTATGGTGTGATTCCTTCGGTGTCACTTGAAAGTGGGCACACATGCAAACACTAAGCATAATATCTGGCCTAGATGCAAATAAATACAATAAAGAACCAATCATGGAGCAGTATACCTTTTGATCGAAGTCAATACCGTTTTCATCAGTGCATAGATGGCCATTTGTGGGCATAGGGATTTTGACGCCTTTGCAATGTTGCATGCCGAATTTCCTTAATACATCCTTGAGATATTTCTCCTGAGATATGGAGATGTTGTTTCGCTGTTAACGAATTTGAAGACCTAAGAAGAATTTCAATTCTCCCATCATAGACATTTGATATTCTTCACTCATCATATAGACAAATTCATCACTGTAACGCTGGTCAGTACAACCAAAGGTGATATCATCAACATATATTTGGCACACGAATAATTCTTCATCATAAGTTTTGGTGAAAAGAGTTGAGTCAAGTGAACCAGGTTTGAAGCCTTTCTTCATGAGGAATTCCTTCAAAGTATCGTACCACGCCCGAGGGGCCTGCTTGAGGCCATAGAGGGCCTTATTGGGTCTGAAGACTTTGTCAGGATGCTTTGGATCCTCAAAACCTGGGGGTTGAGCAACATATACTTCTTCCTCAAGCTTACCATTGAGGAATGCACTTTTCACATCCATTTGATATAAGATGATATTATGATGGTTATCATAAGCAAGTAATATGCGAATAGCCTCAAGTCTATCAACAGGTGCAAAAGTTTCATCAAAATCAATTCCTTCAACCCGTGTGTAGCCTTGAGCTACAAGCCGTGCCTTATTCCTCACCACAAGGCCATTTTCATCTTGCTTGTTGCGGTAGATCCATTTTGTGCCGATGATATTGTGCTTGCGAGGATTTGGTCGCTTGACAAGTTCCCAGACATTGTTGAGCTTGAACTGATGTAATTCTTCTTGCATAGCTTGAATCCACTCAGGCTCCAGAAATGCTTCATCTACCTTAGTGGGCTCTGTGATAGAGATGAAAGTAAAGTGCCCACAAAAGTTAGACAAATGTGAAGCTTTTGAGCGTGTGAGAGGACCTGGTGCTTTGATGTCGTTGATGATTCTCTCAATCTGCACTTCATTAGCAACACGAGGGTGAGCTGGTTGATGACGAGGAATTTTCTCAACATTTTCTTCAGAGCAGTTTTCTTTAGGTGCATCAGCGTGATGTTCTTCACGTTTTGGAATGACTTCTTCAATAGATTCTTCGGTAGGAATGACATCCTCAGTAGCCTTGAACTTAATGGATTCCTTAGGTCGTATTTCATCTAGCACAGGAGGTAGGTGCTCTCTTTGCGAGCCATTAGTTTCATCGAACCGCATCTACAGTTTCAACAACCTTGTGGTGATAGATGTTGAAGACTCTGTAAGTGTGTGATTCCTTTCCATAACCAAGCATAAAACCTTCATGTGCTTTCGGTGCAAATTTAGAGTTGTGATGAGGATCTCTAATCCAACATTTAGCACCAAAGACTTTGAAATAACTCACATTGGGTTTCTTGTCAGTGAGGAGTTCGTATGAGGTCTTTCTGAAGAATTTGTGAAGATATACCCTATTGATGATGTGGTATGCAAAATTGCCTTAGGCCAGAAGCGAGGAGGCGCCTTGTACTCATCAAGCATTGTGTGAGCCATCTCAACAAGAGTCCTATTCTTGCGCTCCATGACGGCATTCTGCTGAGGAGTATAAGAGCAGATAACTCATGAGTAATACCAAGTTCATCAAGATAGTCATCAAGACCAGTGTTCTTGAACTCAGTTCCATTGTCACTTCTGATGTGCTTGATCTTCACACCAAAGTTGGTTGAAGCCCTCATGGAAAATCGTTTGAAGACTTCCTGCACTTCAGTTTTGTAAGTGATGATATGCACCCATGTATAATGAGAATAATCATCAACAATGACAAAGCCATATAGAGATGCAACATCGGTAAATGTGGCATAATGAGTAGGGCCAAAGAGATCCATGTGAAGCAATTCAAATGGACGAGTGGTAGTCATGATGGTCTTTGAGGGATGCTTGGCCTTGGTCATCTTTCCAGCTTCACAAGCTCCACACAAATGGTCCTTGAGGAATTTGACACCCTCAATGTCGATGCCATGCTTCTTCTTCGCGAGCGTGTGCAAGTTCCTCATGCCAGCATGACCAAGTCGTCGATGCCATAGCCAGCCCTATAAGGCTTTTGCAAGTAGACATGTAGAGGGTTGTGGTCCTGTAGTGAAATCAACAATATACGGATCTCCTCTCCTAAAGCCTTCGAAGACTTTGGAATTGTCAGCTTCCATGATCACAACACAATGATACTTGCCAAAGACAACAACCATATCAAGATCACAAAGCATTGAGACAGACATGAGGTTGAACCCTAAGGACTCGACAAGCATGACTTTGTCCATGTGTCGATCCTTTGATATTGCAACCTTACCTAGACCCAATACCTTGCTTTTGCCTTTGTCAGCGTAGGTGATATGCTTCAGATGTGATGGAGATAAAGCAGTGTCCACCAATAGGCTCCTATTACTAGTCATGTGATTTGTACATCCATTGTTGAGGACCCACTCAGTGGCTTTGGGTTGATCATTCTTTGCACCTTTCGCCATGAAGCAATAGGTGGGAGCGTAGTCATCATCATCATCGTCAGTAGTGTTGGGGAGGTCCTTTTCCTCAGAGTTGAAGATGGACTTGCTGACGAACACAGTAGCGAGGGCTAGGCTCACCACACCAGAGTCTGACTCCTCAGATGCCTCCTCTTCCTCACTTTTCTCAGATTCAGCCTCAGAGTCCATTTCCTTGCCAATGAATGCCTGAGCCTTCTTGGAGCTCCTCTTCTTGTGAGATGAAGACCTTGAAGGTTTTGATGAAGAGGACTTTGAAGATTTCTTCTTCTTCTTTGAATCATCAGAACTGTAGTCCTTGTACTTCTTCTTCTTTGATTCCTTTTCCCACTGAGGACAATCTTGAATGTAGTGACCGGGTTTCTTGCATTTGTGGCAAAGTATCTTCTTGTAATCATGGGATGAGGAATTTGATCTTAAGTCATCACTTCTTGAGGATTTTCCAAAACAACCACATCTTGAGAACTTCTGGAATTTCCTCATGAGCATTGCTAGCTCCTGGCTCAGTTCTTCAGGATCACCAAGGCTGCTACCAGAATCCTCACCTTCAGATTCAAACACTGCCTTGGCCTTCAGAGCTCGTGATCTTCCATAACTCGGTCCATAGAGATCTCTCTTCTCAGCAAGCTGAAACTCATGAGTGTTTAGCCTCTCAAGGATATCAGTGGGATCAAGTGACTTGTAGTCTCCACGTTATTGTATCATCAATGCAAGGGTGTCAAATGAGGAATCAAGCGATTGAAGCAATTTCTTCACCACCTCGTGGTCGGTGATGTCAGAGGCACCAAGTGCTTGAAGCTCATTTGAAATGTCAGTGAGGCGATCGAAGGTTTGCTGAACATTTTCATTGTCGAGTCTTTTGAAGCGGTTGAAGAGATTGCGAAGAACGTCAACTCGAGAGTCACACTGTGTTGAGACTCCTTCATTGACCTTGGATAGCCTATCCCAGATAAGCTTTGCTGTTTCCAAAGCACTCACTCTGCCATACTGCCCTTTGCTTAGGTGGCCACATATGATGTTCTTCTCTTAAGAGTCGAGTTGCTTGAATCTCTTCACATCAGCAGCGTTGATGGTAGGAGTGACAAAGGGGACGCCATTTTCCACAACGTACTAGAGATTGTTATTGATTTCCCCAAGATGCATTCGCATCTTATTCTTCCAGTAGGGGTAGTCCTTCCCATCGAAGGTAGGACACCCAGTAGAGACCTTGATCATACCTGCGGTCGACATAACTAAAACTCCAGGCAGTTAAAAACAAAATCACACAGAACAAGGGAGTACCTTGCTCTGATACGAATTGAAAGTGCGTTAAGTCGACTAGAGGGGGGGTGAATAGGCGATTTTTATGAATTCTTCACTGAGGAATTTCAGGGCGAGGAAATTTCTAAGCGAAGAACTACTTGCAGCGGAATAAGTACTTAGATGCAGACATGACATAACATAAGCATGGACATCATGATGAATTGGAAACAAACACAGAGTACAGAAAGCGTAACCACGGGATACAATAGGGTGAAGACAAACAGACTGAAGAAATTGAGCTGAGGAAATTGAGAAAGTCTTCAGTCAAAGCCTTCAAACAGATATGAACAAGCACACAACACAATAATGATGAAATGAAAGGGTTGAGGAAATAGAACCGGTTAGCTCGGTGAAGACAATGATTTGGTACACCAGTTCCAACTGCTGTAACAGTTGTACGTCTGGTTGGAGCGGCTAGGTATTTAAACCTAAGGACACCCAGTCCCAGACACACAGCCCTCACCATATTCTCCTTGAACTAAGGTCACACAGACCTCACCCAATCACTCGTGGTAAGTCTTCAGATGACTTCCAAACCTTCACAGACTCGGTCACCCGACGATCCACAATTTTCTCTTGGATGCTATATACCATGACGCCTAACCGTATGGAGGATGCACAGTCCTCAAAGGTAACAAGCGTCGGTTCCACACAGGAACAATCTCTTCAGTGATGCTCAACCACTTTGGGTTTGTAGGTGTTTGGGTTTGGGTTTTCCTCACTTGATGATTTTCTCTCAAAGTCCTCGGAGGATGGGATGCTCTCAATGACAAGTGTTAGTTTCTCGTGGAGCAGCCAACCAACTAGTGGTTCTAGGGGGCAGCTATTTATAGCCTAGGGAGCAACCCGACATGATAAGGCATAAATTCCCTTTCAATGATATGACCGTTAGGTGGGTGGATATTTTGGGACAGCTGGCGCGTAGCACAACAGTGGTTGGAAATTTGGTTATAAAATTCCTCAGGGCTATCATGTTCCTCACTTGTAGGCAATCCGCACAGGCGAATTCGTAACTCCTTAGTCAGGACAAATTCCTCAGAGACTAGAAGAACTTCGTCTCTGTCACTGAAGAAATTGACTAAACTGTATGAGATTTCCAATGGCTTGACTCGAAGGGGTTGGTAGGTGTAGGATATTGAGTTGAGCATCACCTGGAAATTTTTCCTTAGTTTTACCTGGACCCCCTTTAACAGTATGGTGCTTCCTATGATTCAACAAAGAGAAAATGAAGCTACAAAAACAAAAGTCTTCATGTTTCATGTTCCTCGCATGAATATGAAGTCTTGAGGGTCACACCAATTTCTTCACTTTCAAAGTCTTCAGAACCAAAGTCTTCAGTTGAAGACATTCATTTTTAGGGGTGACTTTCTCTGTAAATATCAAACTCCTCATAGACTTATAGACCTCTGTACACTCACAAACGCATTAGTCCCTTAACCTATAAGTCTTCAATACACCAAAATCAGTAAGGGGCACTAGATGCACTTACAGAATTGTTTGTAGGGTACAAAACCACCTCAAAGCTATTCTTTCTATTCGATCTATTCAAGAGTTCGTACTAAAATAATGCAAAGCTATTTTTCTGTTCGATCTATCATAGAGTTCATACAAGAATAACACCAAAGCATATTCATATTCATAATACTGAATCCACACAAAGAACTACAAGAGTGCCCCAAGATTTCTACCAGAGAAACAAGGACAAGAACATGCATCAACCCCTATGCATAAATTACCCCAATGTCACTGTGGTAATCCACAAGTTGAGTGCCAAAATATATATCAAGTGAATTAATATGATACCCCATTGTCACCACGAGTATTCAATTGCAAGACATATATCAAGTGTTCTCAAATCCATAAAAGTATTCAATCTGATAACCACGAAATCTCAAAGAGAAAAACTCAATTCATCACAACAAGATAGAGAGGGGAAAACACCATATGATCCGACTATATTAACAAAGCCCGCGATACATCAAGATCGTGACATCTCAAGAACACGAGAGAGAGAGAGAGAGAGAGAGAGAGAGAGAGAGATTAAACGCATAGCTACTGGTACAAACCCCCAGCCCCGAGGGTGGACTACTCCCTCCTCATCGTGGTGGCCACCGGGATGATGAAGATGGCCACTGGAGATGATTCCCCCCTTCGGCAGGGTGTCGGAACGGGTCTAGATTGGTTTTTGATGGCTACGGAGCCCTGTGGCGGCGAAACTTCTAATCTAGGTTAACCCCGAAGGGTATCGGAATATTTGGGAATTTATAGTGCAAAGAAGGGGTGCGGGAGGCCACCAAGGTGGGCACAACCCAGGTGCAGTTGTAGCCCATTGGGTTCCTTCTGGTCCAAAAAAATCTCCGTAAAGTTTCATTGCGTTTGGACTCCATTTGATATTGATTTTCTGCGATGTAAAAAACAAGCAAAAAACAGCAACTGGCATTAGGCACTGGGTCAATAGGTTAGTCCCAAAAATGATATAAAGTTGCTATAAAATGATTGTAAAACATCCAAGAATGATAATATAACGGCATGAATACTTCAGAAATTATAGATACATTGGAGATGTATCAGCATCCCCAAGCTTAATTCCTACTCGTCCTCGAGTAGGTAAATGATAAAAGAAATAATTTATGAAGTGTGAATGCTAGCAAAGTGCAAAAGTTTGATCAATGATAATTTCAATCACTTTTCCTAGCATCATAACAACAATTCTTTCTTATGAAACTTCTCATGTTATAGTGGCAACCAATTCACATGTTAAGGTTCAGACAATGAATTCTCTTGAAACCCAACAACCTATGTTCTTAGTCACCAAGCAATTGCAATTCAACTTATTCAACGTAGTTTAAGTAAGAGATCCAAATACTCAACCATCATATGGTCTTATATGATTGCCAACACTCACCGCATACACATGAGCAAAATGTTTCAACTGGACACATAGAAAGATAGGGGCTCATTGTTTTGCCTCCCAACGTATTCACCTCAAGGGTGATGTCAACAATAATAACTTATGCTACCCATATTCAACTGGACATATGTTCCTAGATCTTTCCTCACCACATGATGCTTGCCAAAAGAGAAAAATAAAAAGGAATAGAGAGAAAAACTTTGACTCTTTGCATAAAAGTAAATACTGAAAAGTAAAAGATAGGCCCTTCACAGAGGGAAGTAGGGATTTGTAGAGGTGCCAGAGCTCAAAGAGAAAATTGAGAGATAAAAACATTTTGAGAGGCATAATTTTCCCACCAACGAAAATGACTTAGAGCTCCCAACACTTTCCATGCTAGATATATCATAGGCGGTTCCCAAACAAAAAATAGAGTGTATTCCTTTTTCCACCATACTTTCACTTTCCATGGCTAACTGTATCCACGGGTGCCCTCCATACCAACACTTACCAAGGAATTTATTATTTGACAACATAAAGTAAATTCATTTTTCATTTCGGGACTAGGCATCCCTAATACCTTTGCCTTACTCTCATGCAATGACAAGTGAATAAACACTCATCATGAGAATAACACATCTAGCATGGAAAATATTGGCCACCCCTCACCGCCTCGGGAGCGGTATGAGCACACAAAAGAGAAATTTATTTTGAAAATTAGAGATGGCACATACAAATTTGCTTAGAATGGCAAAAGAATACCGCATATAGGTAGGTATGGTGGACTCTTGAAAGTGAGATTTGGGTTTAAGGGTTTTTGGATGCACAAGTAGTATCTCTACTTGGTGCTGGATTTTTGGCTAGCAAAGATGGGGGGCAAGCACCACATGTTGAAGGATCTATGACAATATAACTTTGATGTGAATATGAACAAACATAAACCATTATGTTGTCTTACTTGTCCAACGTCAACAATTTTGGCATATAATATTTTGATGGGGGCTCACAATCACAAAAGATTTCCATGATAGTGTATTTATATGTGAAAGTTCTCTTCCTTATACTAATTATTCGTGAATTGCTTGTATGACCAATATTGTGATTGTCAAGCCTCAAAAGATTTCACTTTCTAAACCCAATGTGAATCTACCACTAGGCATGATATGATTTCAACTTCATGACATTCAATTTATTCAACAATTTACTCATAGTATATAAGTGAAGCACAATAGTAAATGACATAGAAAAGAGCTTCGTTGATGGGATGTGAATGCCGCTTACTTGGCCTCCCTGGCAACTATTTGAGGACTCTATTTTATTTAAAAACTTTTAGATCTAAGTACTTTATTAAAACAGCAAGCAAAACAAAAAAATGACATTCTAAGAATAGCACACATCATGTGAAGAAGCAAAAACCTAGGCTCAACGGATACTAACTGATAATTGTTGAAGAAGAAAGGTGGGATGCCTACCGGGGCATCCCCAAGCCTAGATGCTTGAGACTTCTCAAAATATTATCTTGGGATGCCTTGGGCATCCCCGAGCTTGAGCTTTTGTGTCTCCTTAATTCTTCTCGTATGACGATTTTCCTAAATCTCAAAAGCTTCATCCACACAAAACTCAACAAGAACTCGTGAGATAAGTTAGTATAAACCAATGCAAAAACCTTATCATTCTCTACTGTAGTAAATTACTAAAATTAGAGTTCAACATTGCATACTAAATGCCTCTGCATATTTAATACTCCTATCCGCAAATAGAACCATTAAACAAGCAAACATATGCAAACATAACATCAATCTGCCAAAATAGTACAGTCTGTAAAGAATGCAAGAGTATCAATACTTATTCAACTCCAAACATTATGAAAATTTACCACACTGTAGAAAATTTATCAGAGCTCATTTTTCAAAAAGTTTCAACATTTTATCACATTCTGACTTTTCTAGGGAATTTTTGCAACAGCGGTAGACTTTTTGTTTTCAAACAGTACCATGTATACTTGCAAAATAAGCATGGCAAAGGCTATAATTGCCACTTTTATAGAAATAAAAGATGCAAAACATTATTACAAATAACATCAGGCAAATTCTAACAAAATAAATAGACGCTCCAAGTAAAACTCATATCATGTGACGAATGAAAACATAGCTCCAAGTGAGTTTACCGATAATGTTGGAGACGAAAGAGGGGATGCCTTCCGGGGCATCCCCAAGCTTAGTTGCTTGGATCTTCCTTGAATATCACCTTGGGGTGCCTTGGGAATCCCCAAGATTAGGGTCTTGTCACTCCTTATTATCCTCGTATCGACATCTCACCCAAAACTTGAAAACTTCAATCACACAAAACTTAACGGAACTTTGTGTGATTGAAACATAAAGAGAGCATCATGAAGCACATGTCAAGCACATTTAAGTCTAACCCACTTCCTATGCATAGGGATTTTGTGAGCAAAAAATTTATGGGAATAAGAATCAACTAGCATAGGAAGGCAAAACAAACAAAACTTCAAGATTTTCAACACATGGAGAGGAAACTTGATATTATTGCAATACGTAAAAGCATATGTTACTATCTCATAATAATTTTCAGTAGCATCATGAATGAATTCAACAATATAGCTATCACATAAAGCATTCTTTTCATGATTCACAAACATAGAAATTTTATTACTCTCCACATAAGCAAATTTATTCTCATCAATAGTAGTGGGAGCAAACTCAACAAAATAACTATCATGTGATTGAAAATTAAAATCATGATGACAAGTTTCATGGTTATCATTATTCTTTATAGAATACATGTCATCACCACAATCATCATATATAGGAACTTTATTTGTCATAATCAATTGCAACCTCTTCCAACATAGTGGATTCATCATTAAATAAAGTCATGACCTCTCCAAATCCACTTTAATCAATATAATCATCATAAATAGGAGGCATGCAATCGTCATAGTAAATTTTCTCATCAAGACTTGGGGGACTAAAAATATCATCTTCATCAAACATAGCATCCCCAAGCTTATGGCTTTGCATATCATTAGCACCATCGACATTCAAAGAGTTCATACCAAAAACATTGCAATCATGCTCATCATTCAAATATTTTGTGCCAAACATTTTATTGACTTCTTCTTCTAACAATTGAGCACAATTTTCTGAACCATCATTTTCAAGAAAGATATTATAAAGATGATAAAAATATGATGCAACCTCAATTCCATTTTTTGTACTTTTGTTTTTATAAACCAAACTAGTGATAAAACAAGAAACTAAAAGATTCGATTGCAAGATCTAAAGATATACCTTCAAGCACTCACCTCCCCGGCAACGGCACCAGAAAAGAGCTTGATGTCTACTACGCAACTTTATTCTTGTAGACACGCGTTGGGCCTCCAAGCGCAGAGTTTTGTAGGACAGTAGCAATTTTCCCTCAAGTGGATGACCTAAGGTTTATCAATCCGTGAGAGGTATAGGATGAAGATGGTCTCTCTCAAACGACCCTGCAACCAAATACAAGAAATATCTTGTGTCCCCTACACACCCAATACAATGGCAAATTGTATAGGTGGACTAGTTCGGTGAAGAGATGGTGATAAAAGTGTAATATGGATGGTAGAAATATATTTTTATAATCTGAATAAATAAAAACAGCAAGGTAGCAAGTATTAAACGGGCACAAAAACGGTGTTGCAATGCTTAAAAACAAGGCCTAGGTTACATACTTTCGCTAGTGCAATCTCTCAACAATGCTAATATAGTTGGATCATATGATTATCCCTCAAAGTGTAATGAAGAATCACTCATGAGTTCCTATTAGCGGAGAACAAAAGATAGGAATTGTTTGTAGGGTACTAAACCACCTCAAAGCTATTCTCTCCGTTCGATCTATTCAAGAGTTCGTACTAAAATAACACAAAGCTATTTTTTTCCGTTCGATCTATCCTAGAGTTCGTACTAGAATAACACCAAAGCATATTCATGTTCATAATACTGAATCCACACAAAGAACTACAAGAGTGCCCCAAAATTTCTACCGGAGAAACAAGGACAAGAACGTGCATCAACCCCTATGCATAGATTACCCCAATGTCACCATGGGAATCGACAAGTTGAGTGCCAAAACATATATCAAGTGAATCAATACGATACCCCATTGTCACCACGAGTATTCAATTGCAAGACATATATCAAGTGTTCTCAAATCCATAAAAGTATTCAATCCGATAACCACGAAATCTCAAAGGGAAAAATTCAATTCATCACAACAAGATAGAGAGGGGAAAACACCATATGATCCGACTACATTAACAAAGCCCGCGATACATCAAGATCGTGACATCTCAAGAACACGAGATAGAGATAGAGAGAGAGAGAGAGAGAGAGAGAGAGAGAGAGAGAGAGAGATTAAACACATAGCTACTGGTACAAACCCTCGGCCCCGAGGGTGGACTACTCCTTCCTCATCATGGTGGCTGATGACCCACAAGCATAGGGGATCTATCATAGTCCTTTCGATAAGTAAGAGTGTCGAACCCAACGAGGAGCAGAAGGAAATGATAAGCAGTTTTTAGTAAAGTATTCTCTGCAAGCACTGAAATTATCGGTAACAGATAGTTTTGTGATAAGGTAATTTGTAACAGGTAACAAGTAATAAAAGTAAATAAGGTGCAGCAAGATGGCCCAATCCTTTTTGTAGCAAAGGACAAGCCTGGACAAACTCTTATATAAAGGAAAGCGCTCCCGAGGACATATGGGAATTATCGTCAAGCTAGTTTTCATCACGTTCATATGATTCGCGTTTGGTACTTTGATAATTTGATATGTGGGTGGACCAGTGCTTGGGTACTGCCCTTCCTTGGACAAGCATCCCACTTATGATTAACCCCTATTGCAAGCATCCGCAACTCCAAAAGAAGTATTAAGGTAAACCTAACCATAGCATGAAAGATATGGATCCAAATCAGCCCCTTACGAAGCAACGCATAAACTAGGGTTTAAGCTTCTATCACTCTAGCAACCCGTCATCTACTTATTACTTCCCAATGCCTTCCCCTAGGCCCAAACAATGGTGAAGTGTCATGTAGTCGACGTTCACATGACACCACTAGAGGAGAGACAACATACATCTCATCAAAATATCGAACAAATACCAAATTCACATGACTACTTATAGCAAGACTTCTCCCATGTCCTCAGGAACAAACGTAACTACTCACAAATCATATTCATGTTCATAATCAGAGGGGTATTGATATGCATAAAGGATCTGAACATATGATCTTCCACCGAATAAACCAACTAGCATCAACTACAAAGAGTAATCAACACTACTAGCAACCCACAGGTACCAGTCTGAGGCTTTGGGACAAAGATTGGATACAAGAGATGAACTAGGGTTTGAGATGAGATGGTGCTGGTGAAGATGTTGATGGAGATAGACCCCCTCCTAATGAGAGGATTGATGGTGATGACGATGGTGATGATTTCCCCCTCCCAGAAGGAAGTTTCCCCGGCAGAACAGCTCCGCCGGAGCCCTAGATTGGTTCCGCCAAGGTTCCGCCTCGTAGCGGCGGAGTTTTGTCTTGTCAGCTGGCTTATGATTTTTTTCTGGACGAAAGACCTCATATAGAAGAAGATGGGCATTAGAGGGTTGCCAGGGGGCCCACGAGCCAGGGGGAGTGCCCAGGGGGTAGGGCGCGCCCCCCACCCTCGTGGATGGTGGGTGGCCCCCCTCTGGTACTTCTTTCGCCCAATATTTTTTATATATTCTGAAACTTGCTCCCGTGAAGTTTCAGGACTTTTGGATTTATGCAAAATAGGTCTCTAATATTTGCTCCTTTTCCAGCCCAGAATTCCAGTTGCCGGCATTCTCCCTCTTTCATGTAAACCTTGTAAAATAAGAGAGAATAGACATAAGTATTGTGACATAATGTGTAATAACAACCCATAATGCAATAAATATCGATATAAAAGCATGATGCAAAATGGACATATCAGTGGCCGCCGGGATGATGAAGATGGCCACCGGAGATGATTCCCCCCTCCGGCAGGGTGCCGAAATGCGTCTAGATTGGTTTTCGATGGCTACGGAGCCCTGCGGCGGCGGAACTTCTGATCTAGGTTAACCCCAAAGGGTTTCGGAATATTTGGGAATTTATAGTGCAAAGAAGGGGTGCGGGAGGCCACCGAGGTGGGCACAACCCAGGTGCAGCTCTGGCCCATTGGGTTCCTTCTAGTCCAAAAAAAATCTCCATAAAGTTTCATTGCATTTGGACTCCGTTTGATATTGATTTTCTGCCATGTAAAAAACAAGCAAAAAAACAGCAACTGGCACCGGGCACTGGGTCAATAGGTTAGTCCCAAAAAATGATATAAAGTTGCTATAAAATGATCGTAAAACATCCAAGAATGATAATATAACGACATGAATACTTCATAAATTATAGATATATTGGAGACGCATCAGAACTCAGATTCAAGAACCTCCAGGTTTGGGCAAGAGTTGTAAATCTACCATATAATCTACGGAACGATGCTTGGAGTGCTGAGATCACTAAGCAAATCGACAAACAAGCGGCCATGGTACACTTTGATCATGTAGGTGGATTCTTGAGTGCTAGAGTCACCTTGGATTTGAGGAAACCACTAAGAAGGTGGATCTTGATTGAGTCGGACGAACGAAAGAGCACATATGCACATGACATATAGTATGACAATATTCCACACTTCTGTTTCTCTTGCGTCCGTTTGGGTCATGCGGATTTACACTTTCCGATGCCGGGTACAACAGACGCCAATGGAGATCTTCCTTTTTGGGAAGGGTCTAAGGCCGTAGGACAAGTGTAAACATTCCCGGTAGACCGAGAGCTCGACTAGAGAGCATAATTCTGCAAGCAACATGAAGCAAGGAACAGGACAATCGAGCACAGAAGGAAAAGAAGGAGCTGAGGTTAACTCCCCCGTTAAAACCAACAAGAACAACACAAAGGAGGAGGAGAGCCAAAACGAGTCTACCGTAGGGTTCAGTAACAAATTTTGTTAACTGATACTGAACGTGTTGGGGAAACGACGATGCCGAGAGACCAACAGAATGGGGCTATACCGACAGAAACAGGTGCAAATGATGAGTTGATCATCGAGTGAGAGAAAAATAAAAAGCGTCCTACCCCAGAGAATTCTGGTTCTTCGGCAGCGGCTGCGAGTTAGCCATGCCAGGACCAATGAATGCCATGAGCTGGAACTGTCGAGGGCTTGGTGATGAGGACATCGCAACCATCGACAAGTCTCCAACAATTACAAGCCGAATTATAAGAAGTTGTGCCAAATTGATAAGTGACAGGTGAACGCTAACTTAAGTTTACCTTGTAACTTTGGTGACACAACTATGCTTTCATCTACATTGTTTTTGGTTGAACTTAGGTATTGCATGGAATAAATCCAACAACATATGAGCTCTTGAAGCAACCGGTTTGGAGGACCTTTTGTCAAACCATTCAGCTACAAGCTTATGCAGCAAGACTGCTAGAGAGATCCAAGAGATCTTGCTACCTTTGCTCTTGTGAGTTCATTCAGATTCGTGACAAGGAGCCTCTGGTTCCCCCTAGTTCGTGCTCTACTGTTCTGGCCATTTTGTGTGGATTAGTCCCGGTTTGTGGTTCTGCGATTGTTCATGCAGCGGGTCGGAGTTCTTATAGCTTCTGTCAGCCATCCCCAATGTACGGGTTGCATCCAACCTTGGCAGGTATAAAGCTAGTTATCCCGGCTGCTTGCAGCTAGTTATCCCTTCCGATTTGATCCTACGACATGAAGATTGGGCCACCCTCGGGCGTGAACTCGTTCATCGGGTTCCCACCTATCATTTGGCATCAGAGCCTTCGTTGACACGATAGGATCTGTTATCCAAGTTTATCTTGCTATCATCCCTTTATATCGAGTGTTTTTCATGCTATATTTTCTGTCCTAGAAGTCCAAAGCCCCACCAAAAATAAACCCAAGCCTTGTTGGTGCTGAGATCTTGTTGTTGCATACCTTGCATGTTCTTCATCTTTTAGATCTGCACCAAGTTCATCTTTGTAGTTGCTTTTAGATTTGGTTGTTGTGCTTTGGAAAAAGAGAGAAAAAAGAGTGGCAAAAAAGAACCAAAGGGAGAAAACAAGAGTGGCAAAAAAAGTCAAGAGAGAAAAAGAAAGTGTTGTGTAAGATCCAAAAGTTTCTGCTTGGTAGAAAAATTTCAAAAGCTTGTGTGTTGTGTGTTTTCAATCTTGGTGCAAGGCCTAGCAGATCTATCCCCATATTTTCTTGGTTTGCATCAACTTGATTTCAGCACAAGCCCCTTTTTGTTTACCCCACCGAGCTCCACCAAAAACCGAAGCTAGTTCTTTGATCCATGTCTTTCAATCACTTTAACACATCCGGGAGAAGCACAATCTGATGTGAACTTATAAGAACTTTGGTGAGTAAGAGGTGAGGTTGTGTGATTCCACAAAATTATCCTATTCCACTTTTGGCCTTACTAACATGGCAGGATCTAGATCGAGTGTTCATGGAGAAAACCATGGGGAAGAAGATCCGCAGGTCACACGTGTTGATTTTTAGGATTACAGAACATGGTTCGGGACCTTGGAATAATGTTTCACGAGCGACCTCTAGCAGGTGGCGATAGGGTTTGACACCGACAACACCCTATTGACCCACTTGAGGAAATTGGGGATGAGAATTCCATGCATGCTGCTGTGGATCATGCCTTGGAGGATGATAACAACATCTACGGTGGACATGTGGCTGCTGCTCGTGGGCGTGGTGTTGCTGCTTGCTACCTCTTGAGCACTGCGTTGGTTTTCCCTTGAAGAGGAAAGGGTGATGCAGCAAAGTAGCATAAGTATTTTCCTTAGTTTTTGAGAACCAAGGTATCAATCCAGTAGGAGGCCACACACAAGTCCCTCGTACCTACACAAACAAATAAGAACCTTGCAACCAACACGATAAAGGGGTTGTCAATCCCTTCACGGTCACTTACGAGAGTGAGATCTGATAGAGATAATAATGATAAGATAAATATTTTTGGTATTTTTATGATATATATTGAAAGTAAAGATTGCAAAGTAAAATAGATTGGAAACTTATATGGTGGAAAATAGACCCGGGGGCCATAGGTTTCACTAGTGACTTCTCTCAAGATAGCATAAGTATTGCGGTGGGTGAACGAATTACTATCGAGCAATTGATAGAAAAGTGAATAATTATGAGAATATCTAGGCATGATCATGTATATAGGCATCATGTCCGTGACAAGTAGACCGACTCCTGCATGCATCTACTACTATTACTCCACACATTGACCGCTATCCAGCATGCATCTAGAGTATTAAGTTCATAAGAACAGAGTAACGCCTTAGGTAAGATGACATGATGTAGAGGGATAAACTCAAGCAATATGATATAAACCCCATCCTTTTATCCTCGATGGAAACAATACAATACATGTCGTTTCCCTTTCTGTCACTAGGATCGAGCACCGCAAGATTGAACCCAAAGCTAAGCACTTCTCCCATTGCAAGAAAGATCAATCTAGTAGGCCAAACCAAACTGATAATTTGAAGAGACTTGCAAAGATAACCAATCATGCATAAAAGATTTCAGAGAAGAATCAAATATTGTTCATAGATAGACTTGATCATAAACCCACAATTCATTGGATCTTGACAAACACACTGCAAAAAGAGTTACATCGAATAGATCTCCAAGAAGATCGAGGAGAACTTTGTATTGACATCCAAAGAGAGAGAAGAAGCCATCTAGCTAATAACTATGGAACCAAAGGTCTAAAGTAAACTACTCACACATCATCGGAGGGGCCATGGATTTGATGTAGAGGCCCTCCGTGATCAATGCCCCCTCCTACGGAGCTCCGGAAAGGCCCCAAGATGGGATCTCTTGGGTATAGAAGGTTGCGGCAATGGAAATAGGGTTTCGTGGTGCTCCTGGATGTTTTCGGGGTATGTGAACATATATAGGAGGAAGAAGTAGGTCGGTTGAGCCACAAGGGGCCCACAAGGGGGAGGGCGCGCCCAGGGGATAGGCGCGCCCCTGCCTTGTGGACTCCTTGTCCGTTTCTTGATGTCCACTCCAAGTCCTATGGATCATGTTTGTTCCAAAAATCACGCTCCCAAAGGTTTCATTCCGTTTGGACTCCGTTTGATATTCCTTTTCTATGAACACTGAAATAGGCAAAAAAACAACAATTTGCACCGGGCCTTGGGTTAATAGGTTTGTCCCAAAAATAATATAAAATTGTAACATAAAGCCCATTAACATCCAAAACAGATAATATAATAGCATGGAACAATCAAAAATTATAGATACATTGGAGACGTATCAGCATCCCCAAGCTTAATTCCTGCTCGTCCTCGAGTAGGTAAATGATAAAAATAGAATTTTTGATGTGGAATGCTTTCTAGCATGTTCTTCAATGTATTTTTCTCTATTGTGGCATGAATGTTCAAATCCGAAAGATTCAAGATAAAAGTTTATTATTGACATAAAAATAGTAATACTCTAACTATGCTAATCAAGCAATTATGTCTTATCAAAATACCATAGCCAAAGAAAACTTATCCCTACAAAGTCATATAGTTTGGCCATGCTTCATTTTCTTCAAACAAAATGCTCCCATCATGCGCAACCCCGATGACAAGCGAAGCAATTGTTTCATACTTAGCCTTTTCAAACTCTTTCAACTTTTACGCAATATATGAGCGCGAGCCATGGACATAACACTATGGGTGAAATATAATATGATGATTGAGGTTGTGTGAGAAGACAAAAAGGGAGAAAGTCTCACATTAACGGGGCTAATCAATGGGCTATGGAGATGCCCACCAATTGATGTCAATGAAAGGACTAGGTATTGCCATGCAAGGGATGCACTAGAGCTATAAATATATGAAAGCTCATCAAAGAAACTAAGTGGGTGTGCATCCAACTTGCTTGCTCACGAAGACCTAGGGCATTTGAGGAAGCCCGTCATTGGAATATACAAGCCAAGTTCTATAATGAAAAATTCCCACTAGTATATGCAAGTGACAAAATAAGAGACTCTCTATCATGAAGATCATGGTGCTACTTTGAAGCACAAGTGTGGAAAAAGGATAGCAACATTGTCCCTTCTCTCTTTTTCTCTCATTTTTTATTTGGGCCTTCTTTTCTCTTTTTATGGCCTCTTTTTTTCGTCCAGAGTCTCATCCCGACTTGTGGGGGAATCATAGTCTCCATCATCCTTTCCTCACATGGGACCATGCTCTAATGATGATCATCACACTTTTATTTACTTACAACTCAAGAATTACAACTCGATAGTTAGAAAAAAAATATGAGTCTACGTGAATGCCTCCGGCGGTGTACCGGGATTGCGATGAATCAAGAGTGACATGTATGAAAAATTAAGCATGGTGACTTTGCCACAAATACGATGTGAACTACATGATCATGCAAAGCAATATGACAATGATGATGCGTGTCATAATAAATGGAACGGTGGAAAGTTGCATGTCAATATATCTCGGAATGGCTATGGAAATGCCATAATAGGTAGGTATGGTGGCTGTTTTGAGGAAGATATCAGGAGGCTTATGTGTGATAGAGCGCATCAAATCACGGGGTTTGGATGCACCGACGAAGTTTGCACCAACTCTCAAGGTGAGAAAGGGCAATGGACGGTACCGAAGAGGCTAGCAATGATGGAAGGGTGAGAGTGCGTATAATCCATGGACTCAACATTAGTCATAAAGAACTCACATACTTATTGCAAAAATCTACAAGTCATCAAAACCAAGCACTACGCGCATGCTCCTAGGGGGATAGATTGGTAGGAAAAGACCATCGCTCGTCCCCGACCGCCACTCATAAGGAAAGCAATCAAAGAACACCCCATGCTTCAAATTTGTCACACAATGTTTACCATACATGCATGCTACAGGACTTGCCAACTTCAACACAAGTATTCATAAATTTCACAATTACTCAACTAGCACACCCCTAATATTACCACCTTTATATCTCAAAACAACTATCAAGCATCCAACTTCTCTTAGCATTTAAAATTTATAACCAAAGTAAATTACCATGCTGTTCTAAAAGACTCTCAAAATGATATAAGTGAAGCATGATAGATCAATTATTTCTATAAAATAAAACCACCGCCGTGCTCTAAAAGATAGAAGCGAAGTACTAGAGCAAAAGTTATCCAACTCAAAAGATATAAGTGAAGCACATAGAGTATTCTAATAAATTATAATTCATGTGTGTCTCTCAAAAAAGGTGTGTACAGCAAGGATGATTGTGGTAATCTAAAAAGCAAATACTCAAATCATACAAGACGCTTCAAGCAAAACACATATCATGTGGCAAATAAAAATATAGTTCCAAGTAAAATTACCGATGGACGAAGACAAAAGAGCGGATGCCTTCCGGGGCATCCCCAAGCTTAGGCTTTTAGTTGTACTTGAATTTTACCTTGGGGTGCCTTGGTAATCCCCAAGCTTAGACTCTTGACACTCCTTGTTCCATAATCCATCAAATCTTTACCCAAAACTTGAAAACTTCACAACACAAAACTTAAAAGAAAATCTCGTGAGCTCCGTTAGTGAAAGAAAACAAACCACCACTTCAAGGTACTGTAATGAACTCATTCTTTATTTATATTGGTGTTAAACTTACTGTATTCCAAATTTTCTATGGTTCATAAACTCTATTACTAGCCATAGATTCATCAAAATAAGCAAACAACACACGAAAAACAGAATCTGTCAAAAATAGAACAGTCTGTAGTAATCTGTAGGTTTCGAATACTTATGGAACCCCAAAAATTCTAAAATAATTTTCTGGACGTTAGGAATTTATCTATCAATAATATACAAAAATAATAAAATAAATACCGCCCTCCAATAAAAAAATGGCAGCAAATCTCGTGGGCGCTAAAGTTTCTGTTTTACAGCAAGATCGCAAACACTTTCCCCAAGACTTCCCAAATGTTCTACTTGGCACAAACACTAATTAAAAGCATAAAACCACATCTAAACAGAGGCTATATGAATTATTTATTACTAGATAGAATCAAAAATCAATAAACAAAAATAAAATTGGGTTGCCTCCCAACAAACGCTATCGTTTAACGACCCTAGCTAGGCATAAAAGCAAGGATAGATCTAAGTATTGTCATCTTTGGTATGCAATACATAAATGGCTCTCATTATAGATTCATAAGGTAATTTAATTTTCTTTCTAGGAAATTTTTCCATGCCCTTCCTTAACAGAAATTGGAATCTAATATTCCCTTCCTTCATATCAATAATTGCACCAGTCGTTCTAAGGAAATGTCTACCAAGAATAATAGGACATGTAGGATAGCAATCTATATCAAGAACAATGAAATCTACGGGCACATAATTCCTATTTGCATCAATAAGAACATCATTAATTATTCCCATAGGTTTCTTAATGGTGGAATCCGCAAGATGCAAGTTTAAAGAACAATCATCAAATTCACGGAAACCTAGCAAATCGCACAAAGTTTTAGGAATCATGGAAACACTAGAACCAAAATCACATAAAGCAAAGCATTAATGATCTTTAATCTTAATTTTAATAGTAGGTTCCCACTCATCATGAAGTTTTCTAGGGATAGAAACTTCCAATTCAAGCTTTTCTTCATAAGATTGCATTAAAGCATCAACGATATGTTTAGTAAAAGCTTTATTTTGGCTATAAGCATGCGGAGAATTTAGCACGGATTGCAACAAGGAAATACAATCTATTAAAGAACAATTATCATAATTAAATTCCTTGAAATCCAAGATAGTGGGTTCATTGCTATTTAAAGTTTTGACCTCTCCAATCCCGCTTTTATCAATTTTTGCATCAAGATCTAAAAACTCCGAATCATTGGGACGCCTTCTAACTAAAGTTGACTCATCTCCAGTCCCATCATTATCAAGATTCATATTGCAAAACAAAGATTTAATAGGTGACACATCAATAACTTTTAGATCTTCATCTTTATTACCATGGAAACTAGAAGAACACGCTTTCACAAAGCAATCTTTTTAGCATGCATCCTAGCGGTCTTTCTTTGCACTCATCAATGGAGATTATCATGGCTTTGAGAGACTCATTGATATCATGCTTAGGTGGAATATATCTAAGTTTCAAAGAATCAACATCAAGAGAAATTCTATCCACGTTCCTAGCCAACTCATCAATCTTAGACAATTTTTCTTCAATCAAAGCATTGAAACTCTTTTGTGAACTAATAAATTATTTAATATTAGATTCAAAATCAGAGGGAATCTTATTATAATTTCCATAAGAATTGTTGTAGGAATTACCATAGTTATTGGAGGAATTACTAGGAAACGACCTAGGATTAAAATTACCTCTATGTACATTATTACCAAAATTGTTCCTACCAACAAAATTCACATCCATAGATTCATTATTATTCTCAATCAAATTAGACAAAGGCATATCATTAGGATCAGAAGAAACACTTTTATTAGCAAACAATTTCATAAGTTCATCCATCTTTCCACTCAAAACATTGATTTCTTCTATAGCATGCACCTTTTTATTAGTAGATCTTTCAGTATGCCATTGAGAATAATTAACCATAATATTATCTAGGAGTTTAGTAGATTCTCCTAAACTAATTTCCATAAAAGTGCCTCCCACGGCCGAATCTAAAATATTTCTAGAAGCAAAATTCAATCCGGCATAAATTTTTTGTATAATCATCCAAAGATTCAAACCATGTGTTGGGCAATTACGTATCATTATGTAACATCCCAAAATTCTAAATGTTGGAATGCTATAATAATTAAAATATATGATTGTTTGATTGATTGAGTAAAATTGATTGGAATTTTAAAACTTTTGAAGCTTTGAATGAGAGGGAATAAAAGGATTTTCCAAAAAAAGTTTCTGTTTGAAAATATTTGAATTTGGAAATATTTCAAACTTCATGCCACTCAATGATCCTCATGATTTGTTCAATGAAAGAGGGTGGGAAGTAAGGAAATATTTCATTTGAATATTTCATTTAAATTTTGTTTTTAACTCAAAGTGGCATTTGAATTTTATTCAGAAAAACTTTTCTGACAAAGAACACTTAAAACAAAAGTGTTGAGAGGGAGTAACATGACACCCCAAAAATGTTGGAATATTTTTTTCATAGAGTTTTGAAAGTCATTGGGATTTTTGTTTGAATTTTAAAAAAATGATTTTTTAAAAAGTATTTTATTTGCCCTGGAAAATATCCCATTAAATTGGGCTTATTTTTCTGATCGTTTTGATATATAATACTCATATATTTTATTTTTTAATGATTTTTATTCGTGGAATCTTTTTAAAAAGGAAAGGTTTTTTTTGGCTCAAATCCGGCCCGATGGCGCCAGATCATCTCCTTCCTCGCGAACGGGATTTCGTTCCCGAGCACAGCCGCGTCGGCCATCGCCGGAGATCGCGGGATTCACGAAATCCCTTGCCCCCTCCTCCAAACCGACCTCCCCACCCTATAAATGGCCACCACCGCCGCCATTACCGCCCCGCCCCACCACCTCCGGCAATCCCCGCCACCCACCTATCCCACCACTAGCTCTGCCCCGCTCTGCCGCCCCCGAACGTCCCTTCCCCGACGCCAGAGGGCCACCGGAGGACGTCGCCGGAGCTCCACCAGGACCCCATCACCGGAACTGCTACAGTAAATCCCGACCTACTGTTCATTTTTTTCATTCTATTTTTTTAAAACAGAATAGTTTCAATCTTGTAAAATCCATAGTTAATTATCTACAAGGTATTTTTGAGTGACTCCAACTGCCCTGGATCACAAATTTTATGAAGTTTCTGTTAGTTCAATTTTATTTCACATTTGAGCAGTTTAAATTTGTGTTTGTTTGAATTTGCTCAAATCACTAGATTTGAGCTATTTTGAGTTAGGAATATTATTTTTGACCGATTATTTTTGCTCCTGGTCTCTAGGACCTTTGTTTATCCAGTAGTATTGAGTATTTTATTTCTAGGTTAATTTAAATTAGGTTTTTAGCAAAACAGTATTGTTTTACTTATAGTTCTATTTTAGCCATTTCTTTATTGTTTTTATTAGTTTTAAATTATTTCTTTTTGTCACTTCTGACAAAATTAGTTGTGTTTCTGTTAGACAACAGGAGAAAAATTTATTTTTTAAATTTATTTTCCTTAGTTTTGTATGAAAACTTCTATAGGTCATAGTTAGAGTTTTATAAAAGCTTTTTATTTGTTTCTTTTTGCAAATAAAATTTTATGAAAAATACTTTCTGTTAACTTAGTTGTTTTACTTTTTATTTTCTGTTAAATTATTAGTTTAGTGTTTTAATTGGTGTTATGTTTTTTTACTTAGGGCAAAACTATGTTAGATGCTTGTAGCAAAGTCATAGATTTTCATTAGTAGTTTTTCTTTCTAGTTTTATTTGAAGCTTCTTTGGAATTTGTTGGAGTTTTATTATTGAGTTTTTTATTTTTTGTTTTAATTGTTATTTTGAGTGTTAGTATTTCTTGCTAGAATGATTTCTTATGTGAATGCTATGTTTCACTTGTATATATTTTCTTGGGAGAGTGACGAATAGTTCTATCAAATTTTGTGAGAGCGTTGTTATCTTGATCAACGTACTGGGCAAGTTCACTTTGACCATGTTTTTCATACCTATGTTTTATTTGCATGTAGTAGCACCTTTTCAACAACCCCTCCAGTAGTGTTATTGAATCTTTAGTTGAGTAGAATACATGAGGTAGGAACCCATCTCCCTGTTACCAAGCCCGGGACATTATATAGTTTTAATGCTACGCTATAGTAGATGGGGTTTGGTATGAGTGCCCGAGAGTGGTGTGAGTATGAAGAACTCTACGTCAATGGCGACAACTCCATGATGGCATCTGCAAGGGCTGCATCTTCAAGGCCTCAAGAGTTCAAGACTCGAGACAAGAATTCAATACACACTACTGGGTGAAGGACGGTTGACGGGCACCCTGGAGCAACCATTGGTTGGCCGGGATGCATGGAGAAGCGCCATGACATCTTGCAGAAAGCTTCACACAGACTCAAAGAGACAAAAGAATACTTCATGCCCGGAAGCTTACCTATGCAACCGCAAGTCACTATGGGCTCTGGCTTGGTTGACCTTAGTTGTGACTCTGGATGGGACGGTGCTAGCAGATGTAGAACTATGGTAGGATTGGATGAGCACCGGACAGTGGTCAGAGGAACTCTTCGAAAGACCATGTTTCGTTCATCTTGTTCTCAAACACCTTGAAGTGCGAGAATGTAAAGAGAGGGATCGAATCTTGCGGGTAAAGTGTACAAACCTGTGCAGAGGGTTTAAACCTAATCGATTAGCCATGTCCCCGGTTACGGACAATTTGAGCCTCTGGACTTGGATCTATCTCGGAACTCTCAACACCGAACTGATAACTTAATTGTGGGCCACTTATGATGATTTTGGGCTATGAGACTGTTGGAAATATGCCCTAGAGGCAATAATAAAAGCATTATTATTATATTTCCTTGTTCATGATAATTTTCTTTATTCATGCTATAATTGTGTTATCCGGAAATCGTAATACATGTGTGAATAATAGACACCAACATGTCCCTAGTAAGCCTCTAGTTGACTAGCTCGTTGATCAACAGATAGTCATGGTTTCCTGACTATGGGCATTGGATGTCATTGATAACGAGATCACATCATTAGGAGAATGATGTGATGGACAAGACCCAATCCTAAACATAGCACAAGATCGTATAGTTCGTTTGCTAGAGTTTTCCAATGTCAAGTATCTTTTCCTTAGACCATGAGATCGTGTAACTCCCGGATACCGTAGGAGTGCTTTGGGTGTACCAAATGTCACAACGTAACTGGGTGACTATAAAGGTATACTACGGGTATCTCCGAAAGTGTCTGTTGGGTTGACACGGATCAAGACTGGGATTTGTCACTCCATATGACACAGAGGTATCACTGGGCCCACTCGGTAATGCATCATCATAATGAGCTCAAGGTGACCAAGTGTCTGGTCATGGGATCATGCATTACGGTACGAGTAAAGTGACTTGCCGGTAACGAGATAGAACGAGGTATTGGGATACCGACGATCGATTCTCGGGCAAGTAACATACCGATTGACGAAGGGAATTGTATACGGGGTTGCTTGAATCCTCAACATCGTGGTTCATCCAATGAGGTCATCGAGGAGCATGTGGGAGCCAACATGGGTATCCAGATCCTGCTGTTGGTTATTGACCAGAGAGCCGTCTCGGTCATGTCTACATGTCTCCCGAACCCGTAGGGTCTACACACTTAAGGTTCGGTGACGCTAGGGTTGTAGGGATATGTATATGCAGTAACCCGAATGTTGTTTGGAGTCCCGGATGAGATCCCGGACATCACGAGGAGTTCCGGAATGGTCCGGAGGTAAAGAATTATATATAGAAAGTGCTATTTCGGCCATCGGGACAAGTTTCGGGGTCACCGGTATTGTACCGGGACCACCGGAAGGGTCCCGGGGGTCCACCGGGTGGGGCCACCTATCCCGGAGGGCCCCATGGGCTGAAGTGGGAAGGGATCCAGCCCAAAGTGGCCTGGGGCGCCACTTCCCCTAGGGCCCATGCGCCTAGGGTGGGGGAAACCCTAAAGGGGGGTGCCCCCTTGCTTGGGGGGCAAGCCCCCCACCCCTTGGCCGCCGCCCCCCTAGGAGATTGCATCTCCTAGGGCCAGCGCCCCCCTAGGCCCCCCTATATATAGTGGGGGGAATGGAGGACCTCTTACCTTTGCCTTTGGTGCCTCCCTCTCCCTCTCCAACACATCCTCCTCCTCCATAGAGCTTGGCGAAGCCCTGCCGGAGTACTGCAGCTCCATCACCACCACGCCGTCATGCTGCTGTTGGAGCCATCTTCCTCAACCTCTCCTTCCCCCTTGCTGGATCAAGAAGGAGGAGATGTTACGCTGACCGTACGTGTGTTGAACGCGGAGGTGCCATCCGTTCGGCGCTAGGATCTTCGGTGATTTGGATCACGTCGAGTACGACTTCCTCATCCCCGTTCTTTGAACGCTTCCGCGCGTGATCTACAAAGGTATGTAGATGCAATCCAATCACTCGTTGCTAGATGAACTCCTAGATGGATCTTGGTGAAACCATAGGAAATTTTTTGTTTTCTGCAACGTTCTCCATCAGAGACATCGGTTGGCGGAAACATGTCATGATAGAAAACTCCATAGTACAGACTCCGGTTAATTCCTTTGATGTAGGGAAAATAAAACCAGCTTTTATGCAAACAAAACTCAGATACAGAGCCACAAAGCCATATTGCATATAGTATAGTTTATCATTTGTTTTCTCTTATTGTGATCTTGCCGGTACATTCAATGTACTGACCTACACGGCTGCAACATATCATGTTGCAGATATTTCTTCGACGAGTAAGAGTTACGATATAGGGTTACGGTCTACACTCAACTTGCCGATGGCGTTGATGGGACTCCACACCCGATTGATTGTTTCCGCTGAGACTTATGAGGTATATATATCAGTTTTACGTTATTTATACATGTGATTGCACTTTGATATATACATTGATGTACTGTGTGTGCCAGCATACCGATCTAGGGATGGCACAGATACACAGAGGCTTGACCGTCTGAGGTCGGGTCGCTACACATTAATTTCATTCTCGCCCAAGCTTGTGCAACATGTGCATGATCAAGTTGCTTAAAATTCATAATATCGTTTCTGAGAGTGATGATATTAGCGGGAGGAAAATACTTAGAGATAAAAGCATCTTTGCACTTATTCCATGAATCGATACTATTTTTAGGCAAAGACGAAAACCAAGTTTTAGCACGATCTCTAAGAGAAAACGGGAATAGCTTCAGTTTAACAATATCATTATCCACATCTTTCTTCTTTTGCATATCACACAAATCAACAAAGTTGTTTAGATGGGTAGCGACATCTTCATTAGGAAGGATGGAAAACGGATCTTTCATGACAAGATTCAACAAGGCAACATTAATTTCACAAGATTCAACATCGTTAAGATGAGCAATCGGAGTGTTAATAAAATCATTATTATTGGTATTGGAAAAGTCACACAACTCAGTATTATCTTGAGCCATCGTGACGAGCAAGCAATCCAACACACAAGCAAACAAAAGACAAGCAAACTAGAAAAGAGAAGGGGAACAACAAAAGAGGGCGAATAAAACGGCAAGGGTGAAGTGGGGGAGAGGAAAACGGGAGGCAAATGGCAAATAATGTAATGCGAGGGATAAGAGTTTGTGATGGGTACTTGGTATGTCTTGACTTGTGCGTGACTCCCCGGCAATGGCGCCAGAAATCCTTCTTGCTACCTCTTGAGCACTGCGTTGGTTTTCCCTTGAAGAGGAAAGGGTGATGCAGCAAAGTAGCGTAAGTATTTCCCTCAGTTTTTTAGAATGAAGGTATTAATCCAGTAGGAGGCCACACACAAGTCCCTCATACCTACACAAACAAATAAGAACCTCGCAACGTGATAAAGGGTTTGTCAATCCCTTCACGGTCACTTACGAGAGTGAGATATGATAGAGATAATAATGATAAGATAAATATTTTTGGTATTTTTATGATATAGATTGAAAGTAAAGATTGCAAAGTAAAATAGATTGGAAACTTATATGATGGAAAATAGACCCGGGGCCATAGGTTTCACTAGTGGCTTCTCTCAAGATAGCATAAGTATTGCGGTGGGTGAACGAATTACTGCCGAGCAATTGATAGAAAAGCGAATAATTATGAGAATATCTAGGCATGATCATGTATATAGGCATCACGTCCGTGACAAGTAGACCGACTCCTGCCTGCATCTACTACTATTACTCCACACTTCGACCACTATCTAGCATGCATCTAGAGTATTAAGCTCATAAGAACAGAGTAACGCCTTAGGTAAGATGACATGATGTAGAGGGATAAACTCAAGCAATATGATATAACGACCATCTTTTTATACTCGATAGTTACTACCTCTTGAGCACTTCATTGGTTTTCCCTTGAAGAGGAAAGGGTGGTGCAGTAAAGCAGCGTAAGTATTTCCCTCAATTTTTGAGAACCAAGGTATCAATCCAGTAGGAGACCATGCGCGAGACACCTCGTACCTACCCAAACAAATAAGAACCTCGCAACCAAAGCGATAAAGGGGTTGTCAATCCCTTCACGGCCACTTGCAAGAGTGAGATCTGATAGAGATGATAATAATAAGATAAGTATTTTTGGTATTTTTATGACATAGATTGAAAGCAAAGATTGCAAAATAAAATAGATTGGAAACTTTTATGATGGAAAATACACCCGGGGGCCATAGGTTTCACTAGTGGCTTCTCTCAAGATAGCATAAGTATTACGGTGGGTGAACAAATTACTGTCGAGCAATTGATAGAAAAGTGAATAATTATGAGAATATCTAGGCATGATCATGTATATAGGCATCACGTCTGTGACAAGTAGATCGACTCCTGCCTGCATCTACTACTATTACTCCACACATCGACCGCTATCCAGAATGCATCTAGAGTATTAAGTTCATAAGAACAGAGTAACACCTTAAGCAAGATGACATGATGTAGAGGGATAAACTCCTGCAATATGATATAAACCCCATCTTTTTATCCACGATGGCAACAATACAATACGTGTTGTTTTCCTTTCTGTCACTAGGATCGAGCATCGCAAGATTGAACCCAAAGCTAAGCACTTCTCCCATTGCAAGAAAGATCAATCTAGTAGGCCAAACCAAACTGATAATTCGAAGAGACTTGCAAAGATAAACCAATCATACATAAAAGAATTCAGAAAAGATCCAAATATTGTTCATAGATAATCTGGATCATAAACCCACAATTCATCGGATCTTGATAAACACACCGCAAAAAGAAGAGTTACATCGAATAGATCTCCAAGAGAATTGAGGAGAACTTTGTATTGAGATCCAAAGAGAGAGAAGAAGCCATCTAGCTACTAGCTATGGACCCGAAGGTCCGAGGTAAACTACTCACACATCATCGGAGGGGCCATGGAGTTGATGTAGAGGCCCTCCGTGATCAATGCCCCCCCGGCGAAGCTCCGGAAAAGGCCCCAAGATGGGATCTCTTGGGTACAGAAGGTTGTGGCGGTGGAAATAGGGTTTCGTGGTGCTCCTGGATGTTTGCGGGGTATGTGAACATATATAGGAGGAAGAAGTAGGTAGCTGGAGCTACGAGGGGCCCACGAGGGGGAGGGCGCCCAGGGGGTAGGCGCGCCCCCTGCCTCGTGGCCGCCTCGTTGATTGCTTGACGTCCACTCCAAGTCCTCTGGATCACGTTTGTTACAAAAATCACGTTCCCAAAGGTTTCATTCCGTTTGGACTCCGTTTGATATTCCTTTTCTACGAAACACTGAAATAGGCAAAAAAAACAACAATTTGGGCTGGGCCTCCTGTTAATAGGTTAGTCCCAAAAATAGTATAAAAGTGTAAAAATAAGCCCATTAACATCCAAAATAGATAATATAATAGCATGGAGCAATCAAAAATTATAGATACGTTGGATACATATCAATCATCCCCAAGCTTAATTCCTGCTCGCCCTCGAGTAGGTAAATGATAAAAACAGAATTTTGATGTGGAATACTTCCTAACATATTTCTCAATGTATATTTTTTCTTTATTGTGGCATGAATGTTCAGATCCGAAAGATTCAAGATAAAAGTTTAATATTGACATAGAAATAATAATACTTCAAGCATACAAACTAAGCAATTATGTCTTCTCAAAATAACATGGCCAAAGAAAGTTATCCCTACAAAATCATATAGTCTGGCTATGCTCTATCTTCATCACACAAAATATTAAATCATACACGACCCCGATGACAAGACAAGCAATTGTTTCATACTTTTGATGTTCTCAAACTTTTTCAATCTTCACGCAATATATGAGCGTGAGCCATGGATATAGCACTATGGTGGAATAGAATGGTGGTTGTGGAGAAGACAAAAAAGGAGAAATAGTCTCACATCAACTAGGCGTATCAACGGGATATGAAGATGCCCATTAATAGATATGAATGTGAGTGAGTAGGGATTGCCATGCAACGGATGCACTAGAGCTATAAGTGTATGAAAGCTCAACAAAAGAAACTAAGTGGGTGTGCATCCAAATTGCTTGCTCACGAAGACCTAGGGCAATTTGAGGAAGCCCATTATTGGAACCAAGTTCTATAATGTAAAATTCCCACTAGTTTATGAAAGTGACAACATAGGAGACTCTCTATCATGAAGATCATGGTGCTACTTTGAAGCACAAGTGTGGTAAAAGGATAGTAACATTGTCCCTTCTCTCTTTTTCTCTCATTTTTTTCTTTTTTTTATTTGGGCCTTCTTTCTTTTTTTCTTTTGGCCTCTTTTCTCTTTTTTTATTTTTCGTCCGGAATCTCATCCTGACTTGTGGGGGAATCATAGTCTCCATCATCCTTTCCTCACTGGGACAATGCTCCAATAATGATGATCATCACACTTCTTTTTACTTACAACTCAATACTTAGAACCAAATATGACTTTATGTGAATGCCTCCGGCGGTGCACCGGGATATGCAATGAATCAAGAGTGACATGTATGAAAGAATTATGAACGGTGGCTTTGCCACAAATACGATGTCAACTACATGATCATGCAAAGCAATATGACAATGATGAAGCGTGTCATAATAATGGAACGGTGGAAAGTTGCATGGCAATATTTCTCGGAATGGCTATGGAAATGCCATAATAGGTAGGTATGGTGGCTATTTCGAGGAAGGTATATGATGGGTTTACGGTACTGGTGAAAGTTGCATGGTACTAGAGAGGCTAGCAAATGTGGAAGGGTGAGGGTGCGTATAATCCATGGACTCAACATTAGTCATAAAGAACTCACATACTTATTGCAAAAATCTATTAGTTATCGAAACAAAGTACTACGCGCATGCTCCTAGGGGGATAGATTGGTAGGAAAAGACCATCGCTCGTCCTCGACCGCCACTCATAAGGAAGGCAATCAATAAATAAATCATGCTCCGACTTCATCACATAACGGTTCACCATGAATGCATGCTACGAGAATCACAAACTTTCAACACAAGTATTTCTCAAATTCACAACTACTCAACTAGCATGACTCTAATATCACCATCTCCATATCTCAAAACAATCGTCAAGTATCAAACTTCTCTTAGTATTCAATGCACTTATATGAAACCTTTATTATGCCTAAAAGCAAATTGCCATGTTGTTCTAAAGGACTCTCAAAATAATATAAGTGAAGCATGGGAGATCAATTATTTCTATAAAATAAAACCACCACCGTGCTCTAAAATATATAAGTGAAGCACTAGAGCAAAAATTATATAGCTCAAAAGATATAAGTGAAGCACATAGAGTATTCTAATTCTAATTCATGTGTCTCTCTCTCAAAAGGTGTGTACAGCAAGGATGATTGTGGTAAACTAAAAAGCAAAGACTCAAATCATACAAGATGCTTCAAGAAAAACACATACCATGTGGCGAATAAAAATATAGCTCCAAGTAAAGTTACCGATGAACGAAGACAAAAGAGGGGATGCCTTCCGGGGCATCCCCAAGCTTAGGATTTTTGGTGTCCTTGTATTTTACCTTGGGGTGCCATGGGCATCCCCAAGCTTAGGCTCTTTCCACTCCTTGTTCCATACTCCATCAAATCTTTACCCAAAACTTGAAAACTTCACAACACAAAACTTAACAGAAAAATCTCGTGAGCTCCGTTAGCGAAAGAAAACAAAACACCACTTCAATGTACTATAATGAACTCATTATTTATTTACATTGGTTTTAAACCTACTGTATTCCAACTTCTCTATGGTTTATAAACTCTTTTACTAGCCATAGATTCATCAAAATAAGCAAACACCACACGAAAAACAGAATCTGTCAAAAAACAGAACAGTCTGTAGTAATCTGTAACTAACGCAAACTTTTGGAACACCAAAAATTCTAAAATAATTTGCTGGACGTTAGGAATTTATCTATTAATCATATTCAAGAAGAACTAACTAAATATTACTCTTCAATAAAAAATGGCAGCAATTCTTGTGAGCGCTAAAGTTTCTGTTTTTTACAGTAAGATCAAAAAGACTTTCCCCAAGTCTTCCCAACGGTTCTACTTGGCACAAACACTAATTAAACACAAAAAACACAACCAAAACAGAGGCTAGATAAATTTTTCATTACTAAACAGTATAAAAAAGCAAGAAAAAAAGTAAAATTGGGTTACCTCCCAACAAGCGCTATCGTTTAACGCCCCTAGCTAGGCAGAAAAGCAAAGATAGATCTAGGTATTGCCATCTTCGGTATGCAATCCATAAGTGGCCCTCATAATAGATTCATATGGTAATTTAATTTTTTTTCTAGGGAAGTGTTCCATGCCTTTCCTTAACGGAATTTGGAATTTAATATTCCCTTCCTTCATATCAATAATTGCACCGACCGTTCTAAGGAAAGGTCTACCAAGAATAATAGGACATGATGTATTGCAATCTATATCAAGAACAATGAAATCTATGGGCACATAGTTCCTATTTGAAACAATAGGAACATCATTAATCTTTCCCATAGGTTTCTTAATGGTGGAATCCGCAAGGTGCATGTTTAGAGAACAATCTCCAAATTCACGGAAACCTAGCAAATCACACAATGTTTTTGGAATCGTGGAAACACTAGCACCAAATCACACAAAGCATAGCATTCATGATCTTTAATTTTTATTTTTATTGTAGGTTCCCACTCATCATAAATTTTTCTAGGGATAGAAACTTCCAACTCAAGTTTTTCTTCATAAGATTGCATCAAAGCATCAACGATATGTTTAGTAAAAGCTTTATTTTGACTATAAGCATGAGGAGAATTTAGCACGGATTGCAACAAGGAAATACAATCTATAAAAGAGCAATTATAATAATTAGATTACTTGATATCCAAGATAGTGGGTTCATTGCTATTTAAAGTTTTAACCTCTTCAATCCCACTTTTAACAATTTTAGCATCAAGATCTAAAAACTCTGAATTTTTGGGACGCCTTCTAACTAAAGTTGACTCATCTCCAGTCCCATAATTATCAAGATTCATATTGCAAAACAAACATTTAATAGGGTACACATCAATCACTTTTAGATCTTCATCCTTATTATCATGAAAACTAGAAGAACACGCTTTCACAAAGCAATCTTTCTTAGCACGCATCCTAGCGGTTCTTTCTTTGCACTCATCAATGGAAATTCTCATGGCTTTGAGAGACTCATTGATATAATGCTTAGGTGGAATAGATCTAAGTTTCAAAGAATCAACATCAATATAAATTCTATCCATGTTCCTAGCCAACTCATCAATCTTAAGCAATTTTTCTTCAATCAAAGCATTGAAACTCTTTTGCGAACTAATAAATTCTTTAATACTAGATTCAAAATCATAGGGCATCTTATTATAATTTACACAAGAATTGTTGTAGGAATTACCATAATTATTAGAGGAATTACTAGGAAATGGCCTAGGATTAAAATTACCTCTATACGCGTTATTACCAAAATTGTTCCTACCAACAAAATTCACATCCATAGATTCATTGTTATTCTCAATCAAAGTAGACAAAGGCATATCATTGGGATCAGTAGGAGCACTCTTATTAGCAAAAAAATTCATAAGTTCATCCATCTTTGCACTCAAAACATTAATCTCTTCAATTGCATGCACCTTTTTACTAGTAGATCTTTCAGTGTGCCATTGAGAATAATTAACCATAATATTATCTAGGAGTTTGGTATCTTCTCCTAAAGTGATTTCCATAAAAGTGCCTCTCGCGGCCGAATCTAAAAGATTTCTAGAAGCAAAGTTCAATCCGGCATTATTTTTTTGTATAATCATCCAAATATTCAAACCATGTGTAGGGCAATTACGTATCATTAATTTCATCCTCTCCCAAGATTGTGCAACATGTTCATGATCAAGTTGCTTAAAATTCATAATATCATTTCTAAGAGAGATGATCTTAGCGGGAGGAAAATACTTAGAGATAAAAGCATCTTTGCACTTATTCCATGAATCAATACTATTTTTAGGCAAAGACGAAAACCAAGCTTTAGCACGATCTCTAAGCGAAAACGGAAATAGTTTAAGTTTAACAATATCATTATCCACATATTTCTTCTTTTGCATATCACACAAATCAGCGAACTTGTTTAGATGGGTAGTGGCATCTTCACTAGGAAGGCGAGAAAACAAATCTTTCATGACAAGATTCAGCAAGGTAGTATTAATCTCACAAGATTCAACATCGGTAAGAGGAGCAATCGGAGTGCTAATAAAATCATTATTGTTGGTATTGGCAAAGTCACACAATTTAGTATTATCTTGAGCCATCGTGACAAACAAGCAATCCAACACACAAGCAAACAAGAAATGAGCAAAAGAGGAAAATTGGGAAAGAGAAGGGGAACAGAAAGAGAGGGCGAACAAAACAACAAGGGTGAAGTGGGGGAGAGGAAAACGAGAGGCAAATGGCAAATAATGTAATGCGTAGGATAAGAGTTGTGATGGGTACTTGGTATGTCTTGACTTGGCGTAGATCTCCCTGACAACGGCGCCAGAAATCCTTCTTGCTACCTCTTGAGCACTGCGTTGGTTTTCCCTTGAAGAGGAAAGGGTGGTGCAGTAAAGCAGCGTAAGTATTTCCCTTAGTTTTTGAGAACCAAGGTATCAATCCAGTAGGAGACCATGCGCGAGTTACCTCGTACCTACACAAACAAATAAGGACCTCGCAACCAACGCGATAAAGGGGTTGTCAATCCCTTCATGGCCACTTGCAAGAGTGAGATCTGATAGAGATGATAATAATAATATAAGTATTTTTGGTATTTTTATGATATAGATTGGAAGTAAAGATTGCAAAATAAAATAGATTATAAACTTGTATGATGGAAAATAGACCCGGGGGCCATAGGTTTCACTAGTGGCTTCTCTCAAGATAGCATAAGTATTATGGTGCGTGAACAAATTACTGTCGAGCAATTGATAGAAAAGCGAATAATTATGAGAATATCTAGACATGATCATGTATATAGGCATCACGCCCGTGACAAGTAGACCGACTCCTGCCTGCATCTACTACTATTAGTCCACACATCGACCGTTATCCAGCATGCATCTAGAGTATTAAGTTCATAAGAATAGAGTAATGCCTTAAGTAAGATGACATGATGTAGAGGGATAAACTCATGCAACATGATATAAACCCCATCCTTTTATCCTCGATGGCAACAATACAATACGTGTCATTTCCCTTTCTGTCACTAGGATCGAGCACCACAAGATTGAACCCAAAGCTAAGCACTTCTCCCATTGCAAGAAAGAGAAACCTAGTAGGCCAAACCAAACTGATAATTTGAAGAGACTTGCAAAGATAAACCAATCATACATAAAAGAATTCAGAGAAGATTCAAATATTGTTCATAGATAATCTGGATCATAAACCCACAATTCATCGGATCTCGACAAACACACCGCAAAAAGAAGAGTTACATCGAATAGATCTCCAAGAGAATCTAGGAGAACTTTGTATTGAGATACAAAGAGAGAGAATAAGTCATCTAGCTACTAGCTATGGACCCAAAGGTCTGAGGTAAACTACTCACACATCATCGGAGGGGCCATGGAGTTGATGTAGAGGCCCTCCTTGGTCAATGCCCCCTCCGGTGGAGCTCCGGAAAAGGCCCCAAGATGGGATCTCTTGGGTACAGAAGGTTGCGGCGATGGAAATAGGGTTTCGTGGTGCTCTTGGATGTTTGCGGGGTATGTGAACATATATAGGAGGAAGAAGTAGGTCGGTGGAGCTACGAGGGGCCCACGAGGGGGTGGGCGTGCCTAGGGGGGTAGGCGCACCCCCCTGTCTCGTGGCCGCCTCGTTGATTGCTTGACGTCCACTCCAAGTCCTCTGGATCACATTTGTTCCAAAAATCACGTTCCCGAAGGTTTCATTCCGTTTGGACTCCGTTTGATATTCCTTTTCTACGAAACACTGAAATAGGCAAAAAAACAACAATTTAGGTTGGGCCTCCGGTTAATTGGTTAGTCCCAAAAATAGTATAAAAGTGTAAAAATAAGCCCATTAACATCCATAATATATAATATAATAGCATGGAGCAATCAAAAATTATAGATACGTTGGAGACGTATCAATAGAACCAATACAATATGTGTCGTTTCCCTTTCTTTCACAGGGATCGAGCACCGCAAGATTGAACCCAAAGCTAAGCACTTCTCCCATTGCAAGAAAGATCAATCTAGTAGGCCAAACCAAACTGATAATTCGAAGAGACTTGCAAAGATAACCAATCATGCATAAAAGATTTGAGAGAAGAATCAAATATTGTTCATAGATAGACTTGATCATAAACCCCCAATTCATCTGATCTCGACAAGCACACCGCAAAACGAGTTACATCGAATAGATCTCCAAGAAGACCGAGGAGAAATTTGTATTGAGATCCAAAGAGAGAGAAGAAGCCATCTAGCTAATAACTATGGACCCGAAGGTCTGAAGTAAACTACTCACACATCATCGGAGGGGCCATGGAGTTGATGTAGAGGCCCTCCATGATCAATGCCCCCTCCGGCGGAGCTCCGGAAAAGGCCCCAAGATGGGATCTCTTGGGTACAGAAGGTTGCAGCGGTGGAAATAGGGTTTAGTGGTGCTCCTGGATGTTTTTGGAGTATGTGAACATATATAGGAGGAAGAAGTAGGTCGGTTGAGCCACGAGGGGCCCACGAGGGGGAGGGCGCGCCCAGGGGGTAGGCGCACCCCCTGCCTCGTGGACTCCTCATCCGTTTCTTGACGTCCACTCCAAGTCCACTGGATCATGTTTGTTCCAAAAATCACGCTCCCGAAGGTTTCATTCCGTTTGGACTCCGTTTGATATTCCTTTTCTGCGAAACACTGAAATAGGCAAATAACAGCAATTTGCACTGGGCCTTGGGTTAATAGGTTAGTCCCAAAAATAATATAAAAGTGTAAAATAAAGCCCATTAACATCCAAAACAGATAATATAATAGCATGGAACAATAAAAAATTATAGATACGTTGGAGACGCATCACTGCTCATGGAGGACAGCGTGGAGGACAACTTCGAGGGCGAGGCCATGGTCCTCGTGGGCACTACTATGACCCTCATGAGCATGTTGCTCGTGGTCATGGCGATGATTTTGATGATTATGATGGTGTTCCATACCGTCGTGCTGATGATGATGGGCGTCGTGCAGAACGTCATGATCGAGATGGACGAGATGGCATAGCAAGAATCAAGTTGCACGTCCCCAAGTTCACAATAAAGGAAGACCATGATGCATATTTTAATTGGGAAGAACAGTGTGATCAGATTTTCATATCCATAATATCATTGATCCCAAGAGAGTCAACCTTGCTTGTGTTGAGTTTTCTAGTTATGCACTCACTTGGTGGAACCAACTACAAGAAAATCAGATGCTGCTAGGTCGTGAACACATTGACACTTGGGAAGAGATGAAACAAGCCATGAGGCGAAGTTTTGTTCCTTCACAATATCAAAGTGATCTCCGAAATAGATTGTAGCGCCTCAGCCAAGGTACGCGCATGGTGGATGAGTAATATAAAGAGTTGGAATTGTTGCTGGTTCATGCCCGTATTCATGAAGATGAGGAGTCAAAGATTGTCGGATGTGGGGTTCCGGCAAACCCTTAAGGTTCGAACACTGGGGTGCGCACGAAGTCTTTCCCTCCTACCAATCTACGCCCTAGCTCGCTAAGATCTCGCAGACGAACTCGACGAACTCGCAACATGAAAAGACACAAGATTATACTGGTTCGGGCCACCGTTGTGGTGTAACACCCTACTCTAGTGTGGTGGTGGTGGATTGCCTCTTGGGCTGATGATGAACAATACAAGGGGAAGAACTGCCTCCTGAGGTTGAGGTGTTCTTGTGCTTGGCTAAGTTGTATGGGTGAGAGAGTGATCTAAGATGCCGTCTCCTCGCCCCCCTTTTCTATGGTGGTGGCTAGCCCTACTTATAGAGGCCCTGGTCCTCTTCCCAAATATTGAGCGTGAAGGGAGCCAACAACGGTGGGCTAATTTTAAGGGGGACAACTAGTACAAGCTATCCTGACAAAAAGGTGGTCTGCGCCTGCGAAAGGCTCTGGTGGTGACGCCGTCTTGGGCTCCATGATGACCTCTGTCTCACCGTCCTTCTGGTCTTGGTTTGTTGCACCAAAATGGAAACCTTTGCCTGATGCCTCGGTACTCCTCGCCTGCGCTAGTTTCCTTAGAACCAAAGAGGAAACAAGGATGATGCGCGTGCTGGCGCCCGCCTGGTGTCGATCGTCATGGCTCACGTCACGAGAGCCTCGTGAGGTTCGCCTCGCCTTGATATCTCCGCTCCTCATGAGCCTGCCTGACTAGGCTGCTCCAGAGGAGGTCTCGTGTCCTCCTCCTCACGAGGCTTGGCCCCTCGCAAGGGTCTTGGATGCCTTGTTGATGAAGATGGGTCATATGGCCTGCTGGCTTAGCCACGCAGTGGGCCGCAGGCAGGCAAGTCTAGGGACCCCCATTCCTAGGATGCCGATAGTAGCCCCCGGGCCCAAGGTGCGCTCGGGCTTGGCTTCGTGGCGAAGCCAAGGGCCAAGCACGGAGCACCGCGGGCCCCCAAAGCCCGCGGCCTTGGTTGATGTGTGGCGGTTGATTGGCCGTGGGCACCTCCACTTCCCCATGCTGCCTCGGCGACTGCACGACTTGCCGAGTCCCTGTGACATGCAAGGGAAACCATCATTACCTGCGGTCGTGGGAGGTGTCGGTTGGCCTTCTCTTGCTATAAATGGGGAGGGGGCGGAGCCCCCGTCGCCCATCTCTTCCTCGCTTGCTTCTTCTTCTTCCTCGCTCCACTCCTAGCTTCTTCTTCCTCGCTTCGTTGCTCGCTGTGCCACCAATGGCGCCACGAAGGAAGTTCTCCACCACCGAGAAGGGAAAGGCCCCTCGCGAGGTACCCCGCTTGCCGGCGCCCAAGTGCGGACATGGCCGTCCGCGCAAGCACACCGCGTCCCCTGTCGCGGCCCACTGCCGGAGTGGCGCCACGGCACGTGGAGTGGGTCGTCCCAGCCACGAAGATCCAACTAACGAGGGGAGGCGTGCTTTGGTGGCGTGCCCCCCTAGTCCGTGCTTCCACATGGTGGAAGTGTCGCTGGAGTTTGTCGTCTGGTCGGAGAACCCGGTCGGCAATTGGCTCCAACTTCCGCGCTTCTTCGCCAATGAGTTGCCGGCTTCCGGTCCAGGCGGACTCTGGCTACAGGCGGATGGTTGCTGCAGCAAGGCCTCTTGGGTTGCAGTCACGACTTCCGCCACGGGCAACATAGCCCTGGCCCGCGGTTGGCAGACGTTCGCCCGCGCGTGTGTCTTGGGTCCGTGGTGCGCCCTCCACTTCAAGTACGACGGCGAATCAACCCTCTTCGTGAGGGTGTTTGGGGAAGATGGTCGCTGCGCCAGGTGCTGCCCCGAGGCGAATGATACGTCTCCAACGTGTCTATAATTTTTTATTGTTCCATGCTATTATATTATCAACCTTGGATGTTTTATATGCTATTTTATATGATTTTTGGGACTAACCTATTAACCTAGAGCCCAGTGCCAGTTTTAGTTTTTTCCTTGTTTTAGAGTATTGCAGAAAAGGAAAATCAAACGGAGTCCAATTGACCTGAAACTTCACGGAACTTATTTTTGGACCAGAAGAAGCCCACGGAGTATCGGAGTTGGACCAGGAAAGTCCCGGGCTGCCTGGGCGCGCCCCTGCCTTGTGGACATCCCGGAGGTCCACCGACGTACTTCTTCCTCCCATATATACCCATATACCCTAAAAACTTCGAGGAGCACAATAGATCGGGAGTTCCGCCGCCAGAAGCCTCCGTAGCCACTGAAAAACAATCTAGACCCGTTTTAGCACCCTGCCGGAGGGGCAATCCCTCTCCGGTGGCCATCTTCATCATCCCGGTGCTCTCCATGATGAGGAGGGAGTAATTCTCCCTCGAGGCTGAGGGTATGTACCAGTAGCTATGTGTTTGATCTCTCTCTCTCTCGTGTTCTTGAGGTGTTACGATCTTGAAGTATCGCGAGCTTTGCTATTATAGTTGGATCTTATGATGTTTCTCCCCTCTACTCTCTTGTAATGGATTGAGTTTTCCCTTTGAAGTTATCTTATCGGATTGAGTCTTTAAGGATTTGAGAACACTTGATGTATGTCTTGCGTGGGATACCTGTGGTGACAATGGGGTATTCTATGATCCACTTGATGTATGTTTTGGTGATCAACTTGCGGGTTCCGTGACCTTGGGAATCTATGCATAGGGGTTGGCACATGTTTTCGTCTTGACTCTGTCGGCGTTCTGGGAACGGGGGTCCCCAGACTTGCCTGCCTGCAGCCTGCGGCGTGGCTCGAGGAGGGGCCCAGGACGGCCCATCTTCATCAACACAGATCCAAGACCCTCGCAAGGGGCCAAGCCTCGCGAGGCGGACGACACGGAGCTTCCTCAGGCACGGCCTCATCAGGCTGGCTCGCGAGGAGGCGGAGAGATCAAGGCGGGGTACCTCACGAGGTGCCCGTGACGCAAGCCATGACGACCAAGGGCGCCAGGCGGGCGCCGGCCCGCGCAGTGTCCTCCTTTCCTCTTTGGTGCAAAGGGAGCAAGCGCAGGCGAGAGCATCAAGCAAAGGCACCCGTTTCGGTACAACGAGACCAAGACCAGCCCAACGGCAGGGAGGAAGTCATTGTGGAGTCCAAGCCAACATCACCACCCGAGCCTTTGGCAGGCGAGGACCAACTTTAGTCAGGATAAGTGTACCAGATGTTCCCCTTCAAAATGGCCAATTGTTGGCGCCCTTCCCGCTCAATATTTGGGAAGAGGCCTAGGGCCTTTGCGTATAAATAGGACTAGCCACCCCCAGGGTAGAGAGGATCGGCCAATCCAGAAACAAGCTGGGATCGGATCGAGTAGCATCACGCAGAGAGAGAGAGAGAGAAGGGTGACTGAACTCCTCCTAGCAGTTCATCGCCCCAGCCAAGAACAGACCCTCGCGAGGCTGTTCTTCCTTGTATTGCTCATCATCATCATCCCAAGAGGCAATCCACCACACCACAAACTAGAGTAGGGTATTACACCACAATGGTGGCCCGAACTAGTATAAACCCTGTGTCTCTTGTGCTGTTCTTTCCATAGCTTAGATCTTAGCGAGATGGTGGGGTCCAGGTAGGTAGAAGGCGAAATCTCCGTGCGCACCCCAGTGTTCGAACCTCAAGGGTCTGCCGGAACCCGAAATCCGACATTTGGCGCGCCAGGTAGGGGTGCACCGGAGTTTTCCCTTCCGCCACCACCATGACCTGCCTCGCGATGAGTAGCGCGTCGCCCACTCCGGCCGCCAGCGCCAGCACGGGGGCCAGGGGGCTCCGAGCCCTGGCCCCAGCTCTGCAATGGGTACGGTGGCCGAACAAGTTCAAGCCAATGACGCCGCCGCGCTACGGCGGCACGACTGATCCGCTGGCCTTCTTGCTGGCGTACGAGGAGGCCATCCTTGAAGCTGGAGGTGATGATAGGGTCATGGCCAACTGGCTTCCCATGGTCCTCACCGGCGCTCCGCGCGCATGGCTGCTCCACCTGCCGGCAGCCTCCGTGGCCTCTTGGGAAGAGCTCCACAGCCTCTTCCTTGCCCACCACGCTACACCAACACCCCCGGTCGTCGCGGCCCTCCTGGGCGGCTCGCAGGCGCCGCCTACAAGTCACCACGTCAAGCCGTTCATCTGCCGGGTCAGCACCGCTTCCATGCAGCAGGGGGCTCTCCCGGACCGGGCAGCACCCAAGGCCGGCCTGACCTTCAGCTTGGAGGACCACCCCTCCAACTCGGCCTGCTCGAGTGCGCTCCCCATGCTGTGCACCCCCACCAATTGCCAGGTGGCCGTCACCAAAACTCTCATCAATGGCGGCGCGGGCCTCAACGTGCTCTCGGTTGAGGCCTTCAACCTCCTCTACATACCCCTGGAACGGCTGCAACCCAGCCGACCCTTCTCAGGCGTTGGGGGCGGGTCATCCAGCTCCTTGGGACAGATCCGGCTCCCAGTAACCTTCGGCACCTACGACAACTTCCGCACGGAGCTGATCGACTTCGACATCGCCCCCATCGGCCTCCCCTACAACGCCATCCTCGGCTATCCAGCGCTGGCCCAGTTCATGGCTGCGACGCACCCGGCGTACAACCTCATGAAGATGCCCGGGAGCAGCGGGGTCCTCACCGTGCACGGGGACACCGGAGACGCGCTGCGAGTGCTCAAGCTCGCCTTCAAGGCGGTGGCGTCGGCACAGCCCGCCGACTCAAAGACCCCCGAGCCCAAGGGGGCTGCACCTGCCAAGAAGAAACAGTTGTTCACCCAAGACAAGGAAGAAACCAAGCAGATACCCGTCGATGAGGACGGGTCCACCAACTCCACTTCACCATAGGCGCCAACCTCGAGCCCGAGCAGGAGGAGGCCCTGGTCAAGTTCCTACGCGCGAACAAGAAGCAGAAGGCAAGGCAGCAGTCCACGGAAAAGCAGGCCTTCATCGTCCAAGAGACCCGCAAACTAGAAGCCGCTGGGGTCATCCGCGAGGTCCGATATCCGGATTGGTTGGCCAACCTTGTCGTTGTGCCAAAGAAGGGAGGGAAGGAGCGCATGTGTGTCGACTTCACCAACCTCAACAAGGCATGCCCGCAAGATCCGTTCCCGCTCCCCCGCATCGACCAGATCGTCGATTCCACCGCAGAATGCGACCTGCTATGCTTCCTAGATGCCTTCCGTGGGTATCACCAGATCAAGATGGCGGTAGAAGACGTCGAAAATACAGCCTTCCTAACCCCGTGTGGGGTGTACTGCTACACATGCATGCCATTTGGCTTGCGTAACGCAGGGGCGACCTTTCAGCGGCTGATGCACATCACCTTGGGCCCGCAGCTCGGGAAGAATGTTGAGGCTTACGTTGATGATATTGTGGTGAAGTCTCGGGAGGCCAGGACCCTGATACAAGACCTGGAGGAAACCTTCGTGAGCCTCAACGCAATGAACCTGCGGCTCAACCCAGAGAAGTGTGTGTTCGGAGTCCCCTCGAGCAAGGTCTCGGGTTTCCTCGTGTCCCACCGAGGCATCAAGGCTAACCCGGAAAAGGTCAAGGCGGTCGAGGACATGAGCCCGCCAAAGTACCTCAGAGAGATGCAGAAGCTCACTGGGCGTGTGACCGCGCTAGGGCGCTTCATCTCCAAGTTGGGGGAGCGAGTGCTGCCCTTCTTCCAGCTAATGAAGAAAAAGGGGCCCTTTGAATGGACCGAAGAGGTCGACAAGGCTTTCCAAGATCTTAAGAGATACCTGACCAGCCCTCCGGTCATGGTGGCTCTGCGCCCTCAAGAGCCCCTGGTGCTTTACCTCGCCACCACTCCCTACTCCGCCAGTGCAGCCCTGGTGGCGGTTAGGGAGGAGCGTCGAATCAAAACCACAGCAGCAGCCCGGGACAAGGCAAAACAGGAACAAGGAAGGCGCACAGAAACCGCCACCGCGGCTGAGGAGGATCAGCCGCCGCAGAGGAGTGCATTGGAGGCGGAAGAGGCCCCTCTCCCAGATGGCCAGCCTCCGGAGGCCTCGTCGCCTCAGGAGGCGCCATGGTCTCCGGAGGGCGCCACCGGCACTAACGCACCCAACCTCGTTGAGCACCCAGTGTACTTCGTTAGCACGGTGTTGCAGGACACGAGGGCACGGTACTCCATGCCTCAGAAGCTCCTCCTCGCGCTACTGGTGGCCTCGCGCAAGCTGCGGCACTATTTTCAGGGTCACCCCATCAAGGTCGTCTCGTCATACCCCTTGGAGAGAGTGCTCAGGAGCCCTAACTCAGCCGGAAGGGTCGCTGAGTGGAACATAGAACTGCAAGTGTTTCAGCTTTAATTCAGCACGACCAGAGTCATCAAGGGAGCAGCATTAGCGGATTTTGTGTCAGAATGGACGGAGGCACCAGGCCTCAAGGCCGACGAGGATCGGTCCCTATCCCCGGGAAGCGAGGCGCCAGAAGGCTGGGTCATGTACTTCGATGGGGCGTTCTCCAGGCATGGCGCTGGAGCTGGGGCGGTGCTTATATCGCCCACTCAGGACAAGCTCTACTATGCTGTACAGCTCTATTTCCAGCAAGGTGAAAAGGTCTCCAACAACATAGCGGAGTATGAAGGTCTAATAGCGGGCTTGAAGGCCGCAGCTGCCCTGGGGGTGAAACGCCTCACCATCAAGGGCGATTCACAGCTCCTTGTCAATTTCTCCAACAAGGTGTACGAGCCGAAAGATGAGCACATGGAAGCCTACCTTGCGGAGGTCCGCAGGATGGAGAAGCAGTTCTGGGGGTTGGAGTTGCAGCATGTGCCCCGTGGCACCAATCAGGAGGCCGACGACATTGCCAAACGAGCGTCCAGGCGGTTACCTCAGGAGCCTGGCGTCTTCGAGGAGTGGCTCTTCAAGCCCTCAGCCCTGCTGTCATTGTCAAACACGGCTCAGCCTCGGGAGGAGCTCCCCCAGCCACCTGCCTCAGGAGCCCCGGTCTGTGGCCCGGCCTCAGGAGCACGCCTGCTCCTGACGATGGAGCCTCAGGAGGGGGACTGGATCACGGAACTCCGGAGTTACTTAACACAAGGGACCCTGCCGGAGAAGGAGGAGGAAGCGGAGCGTGTGGCACGACTGGTGAGGGAGTCCTGGATTAGGGGGTGTTCGGGGAGCCGGACTATACCTTCAGCCGGACTCCAGGACTATGAAGATACAAGATTGAAGACCTCGTCCCGTGTCCGGATGGGACTTTCCTTGGCGTGGAAGGCAAGCTTGGCGATGCGGATATTCAAGATCTCCTACCATTGTAACTGACTCTGTGTAACCCTAACCCTATCCGGTGTCTATATAAACCGGAGGGTTGTAGTCCGTAGGACAACAACTCCATATACAACAATCATACCATAGGCTAGCTTCTAGGGTTTAGCCTCCTTGATCTCGTGGTAGATCTACTCTTGTACTACCCATATCATCAATATTAATAAAGCATGAGTAGGGTATTACCTCCAACGAGAGGGCCCGAACCTGGGTAAAAACATCGTGTACCTTGTCTCCTATTACCATCCGGCCTTGACGCACAGTTCGGGACCCCCTACCCGAGATCCGCCGGTTTTGACACCAACATTGGTGCTTTCATTGAGAGTTCCTCTGTGTCGTCGCCTTTAGGCCCGATGGCTCCCTTGATCATCAACAACGATGAGGTCCAGGGTGAGAGTTTTCTCCCCGGACAGATCTTCGTCTTCGGCGGCTTCGCACTGTGGGCCAATTCGCTTGGCCACCTGGAGCAGATCGAAAGCTACGCCCCTGGCCATCAAGTCAGGTTTGGAAGCTTAAACTACACGGCTGACATCCACGGAGACTTGATCTTCGACAGGATCGAGCCATGGCCAAGCGCGCCGCACTATCTCGAGGGGCATGATCTAGCTCTGCCTCCGGACAGTGTCCTGGAGGCCACACATGCACCGGTTCCGACCCCTAACTCGGAGCCTATTGCGCCAATCGAGGATGAGCAGTTGGACGTCACCTCGGGGGATGCGATCTCAAAGGCGATCGAGCCGAACGCCAGCCCCGCACTCTGCATGACCCGTGACTCCGAGGATCCGGACTTCTCCCCGGACTCCGAACCCCCCGCGCCCCTGCCAATCGAATCCGATTGGGCGCCGATAATGGAGTTCACCGCCGCGGACATCTTTCAGCACTCGCCTTTTGGCGACATCCTGAATTCTCTCAAGTCTCTCTCTTTATCAGGAGAGCCCTGGCCGGATTACGGTCAGCGAGGATGGGATACGGATGATGAAGAAGTTCAAAGCCCACCCACCACCCACTTTGTAGCCACTGTCGACGATTTAACCGACATGCTTGACTTCGGCTCCGAAGACATCGACGGTATGGACGACGATGTAGGAGATGAACAGGAACCAGCACCTATAGGGCGCTGGAAGGCCACCTCGTCATATGACATATATATGGTGGATACTCCAAAAGATGGAGATGGCGATGGAACAGCGGGGGATGACACCTCCAAGAAACAGCCAAAGCGCCGGCGTCAGCGGCGCCGCTCTAAATCCCGCCAAAGCAAAAACGGTGATTCCGGCACGGGAGATAATACTACCCCGGATAGCGCCGAAGAACACCCACCCCAGCAAGATTCGGCACAGGAAGATGGAGAAGCCAGCCCTCATGAGAGAGCGGCAGACCGAGAGGTCGAGGATGATAACTATATGCCTCCCTCCGAAGACGAGGCAAGCCTCGATGACGATGAATTCGTCGTACCATCAGACCCCGCCGAACAAGAGCGTTTCGAACGCAGGCTTTTAGCCACGGCAAGCAGCCTCAAGAAAAAGCAGCAACAGCTTAGAGCTGACCAAGATTTGCTAGCTGACAGATGGACTGAAGTCCTTGCGGCCGAAGAGTATGAACTCGAACGCCCCTCCAAGAGTTACCCAAAGCGCAGGCCGCTACCCCGATCAGAGGAGGAAGCACCTACATCACTAGCGCACGACATGGCAGACCGGCCACCTCGCGGCCGCGACAGAGAGGCCTCTCGGCCCTCCACCCAAGCCATGCCCCGACGCCGCTCAACTAAGGCACGGGAAAATGCGCCAGACCTGCGAGACGTACTGGAGGATAAGGCAAGACAAACAAGATCGATCTACGGATCGCGCAGGCGCCCTACGACACGTGACGATGATCTTCACTCCGGATACAACAAATCCGGCCGGGCCGAGCACAACAGACATAGCTCTTCCGAGCTGCGTCGTGATATAGCCCAGTACAGAGGCGCCGCACACCCGCTATGCTTCACGGATGAAGTAATGGATCATAAAATCCCAGAGGGTTTCAAACCCGTAAACATCGAATCATACGATGGCACAACAGATCCGGCGGTATGGATCGAGGATTATCTCCTTCACATCCACATGGCACGCGGCGATGATCTACACGCCATCAAATACCTCCCGCTCAAACTTAAAGGACCGGCCCGGCATTGGCTTAACAGCTTGCCAGCAGACTCAATCGGTTCTTGGGAGGACCTGGAAGCCGCATTCCTCGACAACTTCCAGGGCACTTACGTGCGACCACCGGATGCCGACGACTTAAGCCACATAATTCAGCAGCCAGAGGAATCGGCCAGGCAATTCTGGACACGGTTCCTAACAAAGAAAAACCAGATAGTCGACTGTCCGGACGCAGAGGCCCTAGCAGCCTTCAAGCATAACATCCGCGACGAGTGGCTTGCCCGGCACCTGGGACAGGAAAAGCCGAAATCTATGGCAGCCCTCACGACACTCATGACCCGCTTTTGCGCGGGAGAAGACAGCTGGCTAGCTCGCAGTAACAACTTATCAAAGAACCCTGGTAATTCGGATACCAAGGACAAAAGTGGCAGGACACGTCGGAATAAGCAAAAACGCCGCGTTAGCAGCGACAGCAATGAAGACACGGCAGTCAATGCCGGATTCAGAGGCTATAAATCCGGTCAGCGGAAAAAGCCATTCAAAAAGAATACTCAGGGCCCGTCCAGTTTGGACCGAATACTCGACCGCTTGTGCCAGATACATGGCACCCCCGAAAGGCCAGCCAATCACACTAACAGGGATTGTTGGGTGTTCAAGCAGGCAGGCAAGTTAAGAGCCGAAAACAAAGACAAGGGGCTGCACAGCGACGACGAGGAGGAGCCCAGGCCGCCGAACAACAATGGACAGAAGGGCTTTCCCCCACAAGTGCGGACGGTGAACATGATATACGCAACCCACATTCCCAAGAGGGAGCGGAAGCGTGCGCTACGGGACGTATACGCGATGGAGCCAGTCGCCCCAAAGTTCAACCCATGGTCCTCCTGCCCGATCACTTTTGATCGAAGGGACCATCCCACTAGCATCCGTCATGGCGGCTTCGCCGCATTGGTTCTCGACCCAATCATCGACGGATTTCATCTCACAAGAGTCCTCATGGACGGCGGCAGTAGCCTGAACCTGCTTTACCAGGATACAGTGCGGAAAATGGGCATAGATCCCTCAAGGATTAAGCCCACAAAAACGACCTTTAAAGGCGTTATACCAGGTGTAGAAGCCAACTGTACAGGCTCAGTAACACTTGACGTGGTCTTCGGATCCCCGGACAATTTCCGAAGCGAAGAGTTAATCTTCGATATAGTCCCGTTTCGCAGTGGCTATCACGCCCTGCTCGGACGAACCGCATTCGCAAAGTTCAATGCGGTGCCGCACTACGCATATCTCAAGCTCAAGATGCCAGGCCCTCGAGGAGTAATCACGGTCAACGGAAACACCGAACGCTCCCTCCGTACGGAGGAGCACACGGCGGCTCTCGCAGCGGAAGTACAAAGTAGCCTTCTTAGGCAATTCTCCAGTCCGGCCGTTAAAAAGCCAGACACTGCCAAGCGCGCCCGGAGTAACCCACAGCAGGACCGCCTGGCACGCTCTGAGCAAGCGTAGCAATGCGGCCCCAACCCCAGCTCTCGCGACATAGCGAAACCAGTGCCTCGCGTACATAACTACGCCCTTGAAATACCATGGGCACAGGGGAAGGGGCACAATAACGGCACGCCCAAAATACGGCTTAAAACGTACTAGGGGCTGCCGGATTCTTTTTTTAATTTTTTCTTACTTTCAGGACTCCATACTTCGGACGACCTGTTCGGCAATTCGACTGCCGCACAAACGATGCAAGATCCAGGGAGGCAGACAAGCCATGCCGCATTATGGAACTCCCAGGTGGTCTCTGTTACGAGCAGTATACCTGTTTTGAATACAATTCCGCGGCCTGCCCCTGGTCAGGACATGTTAAATAGTCCAATATCTTTTTGCTTATCGCACTATTTGTATCGTTCGGCTTTGATAAATAGCCTCTCTATAAACAATGCATAGCTTTTTGTCTATTTTTTGCATTATCCTCTTTTCACATATATGTTTATTAAATGACATGATTGCACCCGTACACCATGGTACGGCAAACACGCCAGGGGCTTCAGTACCCCTCATTATGGTGTGAGAAGTCCGTACACTTTCACAAGTGCGGCACCCCGAACTTATAGCACTATATGCATCGGCTCCGAATCATGATTTGGGTCAATAGTTGGGTTTGCCCGGCTCCTATGTTTTGGTGCCTTACGTTCCGCTATATCGGCTAAGGTAGCACTAGGAGAACCACTGCGATTGTGCCCCGGTTCAGCTGGGTTAAGCACCTCAGTGGAGAAAGCTAAAACTGACTGTCATGATGAGGCGAGAGACCGGTCGCTGTTCGAGAGGTTTTTCGAGTCCCTAAAGACTTATGCCGCTTCGAGCGAGGAGCTGGCTTTGTCCGGCCAAGGCGTGGATAGCGCCCCGAACTCGGTCTTCCGAACTAGGGGCTTCGCCGAAATTTAAAATTATAGAGTTCTATGGCTAAGTGAGAGTGTTCAAGCATTATAGTCCGATTGCCTGGTTCGTTGTGCTGAGCGCCTCCCTCGAAGGACCCAACTATGGGAAAAAGAGCGCTCAGGTTTATCCCGAACACCCCAGCACTAGTGGCATGGGGGCAGAAGCCGACGACTGGCCATCTCTCAATTTTTTGATAAACGGCCGCACAGAAAGTAATATTTTAAATTCAATAAGCATTGCTTAGCGCATATGAACAAGTTTTCAGCGCACAGGATAAACACGAGCGAGTTCATTCAAAAATCACATCCTTGGTACATTCATCCGCCACAAGGCGGGCACCTGCAAGAACATCCTTGTAGTAGTTCTCGGGCTTGCGATGCTCCTTCCCCGGCGGCGGCCCGTCCTTCACAAGCTTCTCACCGTCCAGCTTACCCCAGTGCACCTTTGCACGGGCAAGGGCCCGACGGGCACCTTCGATGCAGACGGAGCGCTTGATGACCTCGAGCCTCGGACAGGCCTCCACCAGCCGCCGCACCAGCCCGAAATAGCTCCCAGGCAGGGCCTCTCCGGGCCACAGCCGAACTATGAAGCCCTTCATGGCCTGTTCGGCCGCCTTGTGGAGCTCGACCAGCTGTTTCAGCTGGTCGCTCAAGGGCACAGGGTGTCCGGCCTCAGAATACTGAGACCAGAACACCTTCTCCGTCGAGCTGCCCTCTTCAGCTCGGTAGAATGCGGCGGCGTCGGATACGCTGCGGGGAAGATCTGCGAATGCCCCTGGAGAGCTCCGGATTCGGGTAAGTAACAAGTAGTTTACTTTTATATTTCTGCTTTGCATAAAGAATGCCTTACCCGCTGCTATCTTCCTCATCTCCTCCAACTCTTGGAGGGCCTTTTGGGCTTCGGCCTTGGCAGACTTGGCAGTCTCAAGGGCCGTCGCGAGCTCGGATGCTTGCGCCTTTGACTCAAGCTCCAAACTCTCATGTTTTTTCATGAGAGCCTGAAGCTCTTGCTGCACCTCGCCGACCTGAGCCCCAAGTCTGTCTCGCTCGGTGCGCTCCGCGGCCGTTTTCTTTTCGGCCTCAGACAGCGCCTGCTTAAGGGTCGCCACCTCAGTCGTGGCCCCTACAATAAGCAGTACAATCCTGTTATTTTTTTGCAATCACGCCTTTTTATAGGCACTTTTTCTGTAAGGTATTTCTTACCTTCTTTCTCCTCGAGCCGCCGCTTGGCAAGGCCGAGCTCTTGCTCGGTCCGCTCGAGGTCCTGCTTCAGGACACCCACCTCCGCAGTCAGTGCGGCGGTGGATAGCAGCGAAGCCTGCATACGCATATTGACTCTTTTTTGTTAGACTCCTGCGATATTTAATAGATCCTCTATTCGGCTTTTCTTTCCGAACGCCAAACAGAGCATCAGGGGCTACTGTCTATGCGGTAATATTTTTACATATTTTTACTTACCTCGAAGCCTGTTAGAAGGCTAGCGCAAGCTTCAGTCAGTCCGCTCTTGGCGGACCGAACCTTCTGGATCACCGTACTCATAATAGTACGGTGCCCCTCGTCGATGGAGGCGCCGTCAAGCACCTCCAGCAGATTGTCCGGCACCTCCGGTTGGACGGAGGCCGCCGGCTCAGAAGGCTTGCTCCTCTTGGAAGGAGTTCGCCTACCGCGGTCCGGAACTGTGGAAGATTCCGGCGCGGTGTCCGGCACAAAGCCGGACTTGGAGCCCTGGGGGGCCTTATCCCCTTCACTCCTGGAGTCCGGGAGGTTGCCTTGCGGCTCCTCCGGGACCACCTCCTCCTGCCCCGGAGCTTGTCGCGACGCCACTTCGGCGTCGTCTGCAGTGCGGGGGGAGACAGCGGGCGGAACTGAGTTCACGTCCGATGAGTCCAGGGAGCCGCCCGACGATTCGTTGAATTCGGCCCGGGGCGGGCTGCATAATTACGTTCGACATTAGGGAAAGCTGTGCAACAAAGGAACATCATGAGTTACTCTGATATCCGAACTTACGATTTCGCCGGACGCTTGGCCCTGTTTGGCCACTCCTCTTCGCCCTCTTCGGCGTCGGGGGAGTAGTCCGGCGGAGGGGTCTTCCTTTTCCTAGACCCCTCGGCCTCCCCCGTTGGGGCGGCCTTCCTCTTCTCTCCTCCCTCCGCTGGGGGGGAGAGTTTTCTTCTTCCTCCTCCTCGTTTTCACGGGAAGAGGGCGTCTCGGACTCGTCGGATGACGAGTCCGACACCACCACGTTACGGGCACTCTTTCGAGTCCCCGTGGTCTTCTTCTTCTTGGCCTTCTTCTCCGGCACCACATAAGGCGCCGGAACCAGCAGCTTCACTAGTAGAGCTGGGGCTGGGTCTTCGGGCAGCGGAGCCGGACAGTTAATCGGTCCGGATATCGCCCGCCAAGCCTGTCAAAGGTAAGGGAGTTTAGATCCCGCATAGAGTCAAACTATGAAAAAAGCTTAACATCCTGTAAAAGGTGAAGATAGCTTACCTCGCTAGCGTGACGCTGCGAGCTGTATCCGCGGTCCTCGGAAGCGGATGCGGGAGCCTCGGCGCCCTTGAATAGCACCTTCCAGGCATCTTCGTACGTCGTGTCGAAGAGCCTGCTAAGGGTTTGGTGCTGCGCCGGGTCGAACTCCCACAGATTAAAATCCCGTTGTTGGCACGGGAGGATCCGGCGGACGAGCATAACCTGGATTACATTAACAAGCCGGATTGGCTTGTTCACCAGGGACTGGATGCATGTTTGCAATCCGGTCACCTCTTTTTCGTCACCCCACGACAGGCCCGTCTCTTTCCAGGACATAAGCCGCGTGGGGGGTCCGGATCGGAACTCGGGGGCTGCGATCCAGTTCGGATCGCGTGGCTCGGTGATGTAAAACCACCCGGATTGCCACCCCTTTAGGGTCTCCACAAAAGAGCCCTCGAACCATAGGACGTTGGCCATCTTGCCCGCCATGGCGCCTCCGCACTCCGCCTGGCTGCCGCGCACCACCTTGGGCTTGACGTTGAAGGTCTTGAGCCAGAGGCCGAAATGAGGGCGGACGCGGAGGAAAGCCTCGCACACGACGATAAACGCCGAGATGTTGAGGATGAAGTTCGGGGCCAGATCGTGGAAATCCAGGCCGTAGTAGAACATGAGCCCCCGGACAAATGGGTGGAGTGGAAAACCCAGTCCGCGGAGGAAGTGGGGAAGAAATACTACCCTCTCATGGGGCCTTGGGGTGGGGAGAAGCTGCCCCTTTTCGGGAAGCCGGTGCGCGATGTCCTTAGACAGGTATCCGGCCTTCCTTAGCTTCTTGACTTGGCCCTCCGTAGCGGAGGAGACCATCCACTTGCCTCCCGCTCCGGACATTGCTGGAGAAGGTTGAGGTGGGAAGTGCGGGCTTGGGCGCTGGAGCTCGAGTGCGCAGGAGATGGATAGGCAAAGGAGGAAGAAGGCGTAGGTAAAAAGGTGGATCCTTATCCCCTTATATGGGCGGATGCGGTTGTGCGTCCCCACCAGCCTAGTAAAACTCGCTTGCCTCCCAAGCGCCGTGATAAATGGCGCGGTTGGGTTACCCACGTCCGTATTGATGAGAATCCCGTAAAAGGGGTACACGATCTCTGCTTTGACAAGACGTGCCAAGGAAACCGCCTCGCAAAACGTGCTGAGGTGGAAAAGTAAAAACGATTCGAGTAAAGGACTTGGCCGTAGTGTGATGACGCACTGCGGAATACGTCAGCAGATTTGATTTGTGTTAATATTATTCTCTCTATGGCAATATGTGGAAACTTATTTTGCAGAGCCGGACACTACTCTTGGTGTTTACAATCTTCTATGAAGGACTTGGAGGAGGAACCCGCCTTGCAATGCCGAAGACAATCTGCGCGCCGGACTCGTCGTCATTGAAGCCTGGTTCAGGGGCTACTGAGGGAGTCCTGGATTAGGGGGTGTTCGGGTAGCCGGACTATACCTTCAGCCGGACTCCAGGACTATGAAGATACAAGATTGAAGACTTCGTCCCGTGTCCGGATGGGACTTTCCTTGGCGTGGAAGGCAAGCTTGGCGATGCGGATATTCAAGATCTCCTACCATTGTAACCGACTCTGTGTAACCCTAACCCTATCCGGTGTCTATATAAACCGGAGGGTTGTAGTCCGTAGGACAACAACTCCATATACAACAATCATACCATAGGCTAGCTTCTAGGGTTTAGCCTCCTTGATCTCGTGGTAGATCTACTCTTGTACTACCCATATCATCAATATTAATCAAGAAGGAGTAGGGTATTACCTCCATCGAGAGGGCACGAACCTAGGTAAAAACATCGTGTCCCTTGTCTCCTGTTACCATCCGGCCTTGACGCACAGTTCGGGACCCCCTACCCGAGATCCGCCGGTTTTGACACCGACAACTGGCCACGGCATACTGCATCAAGGATGGAGAGCTCTACCGGAAGTGACCAAACGATGTATCCCTGCGCTGCATCTCCAGGGAGCAAGGAAAGGAGCTGCTGGAAGATATACACGGCGGAGACTGTGGACATCATTCATCATCACGGACCCTCGTCGGCAAGGCGTTCCGCAGTGGGTTTTATTGGCCCACCGCACTCAATGATGCCGTCGAACTGGTGAAGACTTGTGAGGCCTGCCAGTTCCACGCCAAGCAGATCCATCAGCCGGCAGGAGGCCTGCAGACTATACCCCTTTCGTGGCCGTTCGCAGTCTGGGGGCTGGATATCCTGGGCCGGTTTCCTCGGGCGCCAGGGGGCTACCGCTACCTCTACGTCGCCGTGGACAAGTTCTCCAAGTGGGCTGAAGTAGAGGCCGTCCGCACCATCCCCGCGGGTTCCGCGGTCAAGTTCATCAGGGGCATCGTGAGCCGGTTCGGGGTGCCGAACCGCATCATCACAGACAACGTTTCGCAGTTCACCAGTAACCTCTTCAAAACATACTGTGCTAACCTTGGAATGCAGATATGCTACGCTTCGGTGGCGCACCCCCGAAGCAACGGCCAGGCCGAGCGAGCCAACGAAGAGGTCCTGAGGGGCCTCAAGACCAGGACGTTCAAGAAGAAGCTGGAGGCCTGCGGCAGAGGTTGGTACGATGAGCTTCAGTCCATGCTGTGGTCCATCTGCACGACCGCGACCAAGCCGACTGGAGAGACCCCGTTCTTCCTGGTCTATGGAGCCGAAGCGGTCCTCCCTCACGAGGTCAGACGTCGCTCCGCACGGGTCCTGGCGTTCGACGAGGCGCAGCAGGATGCCATGCGGGGGATGGACCTCGTGCTGGGGGAGGAACGTCGCCGAGAAGCCGCGCTGCGAGCGGCGAGGTACCAACAAGCACTGCGATGATATCACTGCCGCAACATCCGCCCCAGAACTATCGAGGTAGGAGACCTCGTGCTCAGGCGGGTTCTCTCCAGGGAGGGACTGCACAAGCTGTCTCCCATGTGGGAGGGCCCGTTCAAGGTTGTTCATGTTTCCAGGCCTGGCTCCGTGCGCTTGGAGACTCGGGAGGGGGTGCCGGTCCAGAACGCATGGAACGTCCAGCACCTCCGGAGGTTCTACCCCTAAAAAGGCCCAGAGCCTGTGAAGAAGGCGAATGCCTGTGAAGATTATCCTTTTTGGAAAAGGCCCAGAGCCTATGAAGAAGGCGAATGCCTGTGAAGATTATCCTTTTTGGAAAAGGCCCAGAGCCTGTGAAGAAGGCGAATGCCTGTGAAGATTATCCTTTTTGGAAAAGGCCCAGAGCTTGTGAAGAAGGCGAATGCCTGTGAAGTTGTCGCGTTTTGGAAAAGGCCCAGAGCCTGTGAAGAGGGCGAATGCCCATGAAGCTTGCTTCCCCCAAGAAAGGCCCGGAGCCTGTGAAGAAGGCCAACGCCTGTGAAGCTCGCCGCCCGTGGCACTCTCACGTAATAATGAGTTGGGGTTGTACACGCCCCGGAGTCTCAGGAGCGCCGGCCTCAGGCCCTGGGGCTCCCTCCCACGCCCAGTGGCAACACTTCGCTCCGCGCTGGTGAGAAGACGTCGAAGACTAGATTAGGTGCCGGACGCGGCTTTTTCATTTGCTTTCTGCAGTTGGCTTGTTCATTCTCATTCGAAGTTTTGTTGAAGCTGTTGCCGTCTTTGACTTGTGGTTCTTTGACTTTTCACTCTCCTGCCTTGATTTCTCTTATGCAAGGCCTCGCGAGGGGGGCAGCCGAGCGCCCTCGTGAGTGTTTCTGTCCTAGTCATTCAAAGGTTTCGCGACCTGGGTCCATTACAGGAGCACCCCTCCAGTCCGTGCCCCACGGGCACCGCGACATGAACACAGGGCCTGGGTCGGTCGCCCCCCCCACGGCTGGGGCCAGGAACTATCCACGCGCGGGCACGTAGCCGGAAGGCACGATAACGGAAGCAAAGCGATGATTAACAGCAATAACCCAAACACGCCCCCGCGGGGCTCCACGCTACTGTCTTTTTACGCAGGAAAAAGGAAAAGAAAGAGCAAATCAGGCGTAGCTCGCCTCACACCGGCCTGCAGGGAAGACTCGGGGTGCCTCCGGGGCTCAGGCAGACTCCCTCTCGCGCTTCACCGAGGCGCGACGGCGGGCAGACACGCTACCACCTTCCAAGCAGGTACGACGGCGTGGAGGATGACCACGGCCACCGCTAGAAGAGTCACCGCCTGAAGAAGAACTGGTGAAGCTTGGGGAACCCTGAGCGCCGCCAATCACGTGAGCGCTGTCCTCTCCATCATCGCCGGGGCTGGGTCCCCGGCCGCGGTCGTCGTCCTCAGGGCAGTACCCTGCACGGCGACCATCTTCCCCAAACACCCTCACGTAGAGGGTGGCATCACCGTCAAACTTGAAGTGCAGGGTGCACCGACGACTCAGGCCACGCGCGCGGGCAAACGTCTGCCAACCGCGGGTCAAGGCCAGGCTCCCGGCTGCGGAGACCTCCAATGAAGCCCATGAGGCCCGGCTGCAGCAGCCGTCTGCGTGAAGCCAAAGGCCGCCCGGGGCGCCGGCCGGGAGCTCGCCGAGGAGGAAGCGAGGAAGTTGAAGCCGGGTGCTAGTCGGCTCCACCGACCACACGACGAACTCCGACAGCACCTCTGCAGCGCGAAAGTGCGGCCTAGGGGAACGCATGACCGAAGCGCGCCCCCCGGCCGCAGCAATCCGCCCGTCACCGAGCTGGAAATAATCTCCACGGCCGCGGGGAGCTGCCGTGGTGGCCACATGATGTTTGCGAGGGCGACCTCGACCGCGCTTGGGAGGGGGAGAGGCAGGGTCAACCTGGCGAGCCTTCCCCTTCTCTGTGGCCGAGAACCTCCTCGACGGAGCCAGGAAGAAGAAGGAGAAGCAAGGGGGATGAACTGGAAGGGCGCGAGCCGCTCCGTACTTATAGCCGGCGAGGGCCAACCGTCGGCCTCCATGATCGCAGGTAATCATGACCCGCTTTTCATGCAGGGACTTCTCCAGTCCGTGCAGTTGCCGAGGCACCGTGGGGAAGTGGAGACGCCCACGTCCAATCAACCGCCATGCGGCGCCCAAGGCCGCAGGCTGTTAGGGCCCGCGACGCTTTGCTCTTCCCTTTCGCCTCCCTGCATGGCCAAGTCCGGGCGCGCCTTGGGCCCGAGGGCTACTATCGGTGTTCTAGGAACGGGGGTCCCCAGACTTGCCTGCCTGCGGCCTGCGGCATGGCTCGAGGAGGGGCCCAGCACGGCCCATCTTCATCAACACAGACCCAAGACCCTCGCGAGGGGCCAAGCCTCGCGGGGCGGATGACATGGAGCTTCCTCGGGCACGACCTCATCAGTCTGGCTCGCGAGGAGGCGGAGAGATCAAGGCGGGGTACCTCACGAGGTGCCCGTGATGCAAGCCATGACGACCAAGGGCGCCAGGCGGGCGCCGGCCCGCGTAGTGTCCTCCTTTCCTCTTTGGTGCAAAGGGAGCAAGCGCAGGCGAGAGCATCAAGCAAAGGCACCCGTTTCGGTGGAATGAGACCAAGACCAGCCCAACGACAGGGAGGAAGTCATTATGGAGCCCAAGCTAGCGTCACCACCCGAGCCTTTGGCAGGCGAGGACCAACTTTAGTCAAGATAAGTGTACCAGATGTTCCCCTTCAAAATGGCCAATTGTTGGCGCCCTTCCCGCTCAATATTTGGGAAGAGACCCAAGGACTTTGCCTATAAATAGGACTAGCCACCCCCAGGGTAGAGAGGATCGGCCAATCCAGAAACAAGTTGGGATCGGATCGAGTAGCATCACGCAGAGAGAGAGAGAGAGAGAGAAGGGTGACTGAACTCCTCCTAGCAGTTCATCGCCCCAGCCAAGAACAGACCTCGCGAGGTTGTTCTTCCTTGTATTTCTCATCATCATCAGCCCAAGAGGCAATCCACCACACCACAAACTAGAGTAGGGTATTACACCACAATGGTGGCCCGAACTAGTATAAACCCTGTGTCTCTTGTGCTGTTCTTTCCATAGCTTAGATCTTAGCGAGACGGTGGGGCGCAGGTAGGTAGAAGGCGAAATCTCTGCGCGCACCCTAGTATTCGAACCTCAATGGTCTGCCGAAACCCGAAATCCGACAGACTCCCTGGTAGAAACTTTGGGGCACTCTTTGAGGTTCTATGTGTTGGTTGAATAAATGAATCTTAGATTGTGTGATGTATATCGTATAATCATACCCACAGATACTTGAGGTGACATTGGAGTATCTAGGTGACAGTAGGGTTTTGGTTGATTTGTGTCTTAAGGTGTTATTCTAGTACGAACTCTAGGGCTGTTTGTGACACTTATAGGAATAGCCCAACGGATTGATTGGAAAGAATAACTTTGAGGTGGTTTCGTACCCTACCATAATCTCTTCGTTTGTTCTCCTCTATTAGTGACTTTGGAGTGACTCTTTGTTGCATGTTGAGGGATAGTTATATGATCCAATTATGTTATTATTGTTGAGAGGACTTGCACTAGTGAAAGTATGAACCCTAGGCCTTGTTTCCTAGCATTGCAATACCGTTTGTGCTCACTTTTATCATTAGTTACCTTTCTGTTTTTATATTTTCAGAATATAAAAACCTTTATCTACCATCCATATGCCACTTGTATCACCATCTCTTCACCGAACTAGTGCACCTATACAATTTACCGTTGTATTGGGTGTGTTGGGGACACAAGAGACTCTTTGTTATTTGGTTGCAGGGTTGCTTGAGAGAGACCAACTTCATCCTACGCCTCCTACGGATTGATAAACCTTAGGTCATCCACTTGAGGGAAATTTGCTACTGTCCTACAAACCTTGGAGGCACAACAACGTCTACAATAAGAAGGTTGTGTAGTAGACATCAAGCTCTTTTCTGGCACCGTTGCCGGGGTGGTGAGTGCTTGAAGGTATATCTTTAGATCTTGCAATCGAATCTTTTTGTTTCTTGTTTTATCACTAGTTTAGTTTATAAAACAAAACTACAAAAAAATGGAATTAAGGGTACCCCATATGCTTCATCTTTTTAATGTTTTTCGTAAGAATAAGGATTCCGATAATTGTGCTCAAGTGCTAGAAGAAGAATGCATTAGAATGTTTGGCACTAAATATTTGAATGATGAGCATGATTGCAATGTTGTTAGTATGAATTCCTTGAATATCCATGATGCTAATGATATGCAAAGCCACAAGCTTGGAGAAGCTATGTTCGATGAAGATGATACTTTTCCCCCAAGTTTTGATGAGAAAATTTATTATGATGAATGCATGCCTCCTATTTATGATGATTATATTGATGAAAGTGGATTTGGAGAGGTCATGACTTTATTTTGTGATGAATCCACTATTCCGGAAGAGGTTCCAATTGATTATGAGAACAAAGTTGCTATCTATGATGATTATTGTGATGACTTGTATGCTATAAAGAATAATGATATCCATGAAACTTGTCATCATGATTTTAGTTTTCAATTGGATTATGCCTCACATGATAATTATTTTGTTGAGTTTGCTCCCACTATTATTCATGAGAAGAATTTTGCTTGTGTGGAGAGTAATAAAATTTCTATGCTTGTAGATCATGAAAAGAATGCTTTAGGTGCTGGTTATATTGTTGAATTCATTCATGATGCTACTGAAAATTATTATGAGGGAGGAACATATGCTTGTAGGAGTTGCAATAATATCAAGTTTCCTCTCTATGTGCTTAAAATCTTGAAGTTATCCTTGTTTTACCTTCTTATGCAAGTTAATTCTTGTTCCCATAAGTTGTTTGCTCACAAAATCCCTATGCATAGGAAGTGGGTTAGGCTTAAATGTGCTAGTCATATTCTTCATGATTCCCTCTTTATGTTACAATTCTTATATTTTATGTGAGCATCATTGAAATCGTCATGCCTAGCTAGGGGCGTTAAACGATAGCGCTTGTTGGGAGGCAACCCAACTTTATTTTTGTTCCTTGCTTTTTGTTCCTGTTTAGTAATAAATAATTTATCTATACTCTGTTATGGTTGTGTTTTTTGTGTTTAATTAGTGTTTGTGCCAAGTAGAACCTTTGGGAAGACTTGGGGAAAGTTTTTGCGATCTTGCTATAAAAAACAGAAACTTTAGCGCTCACGAGAATTGCTGCCATTTTTACTGGAGAGTGATATTTAGTTAATTCTTTTTGCATATGATTAATAGAAAAATTACTCAGGTCCACCAATTTATTTTAGAATTTTATGAGTTCCAGAAGTATATGTTTGATACAGATTACTACGGACTGTTCTGTTTTTGACAGATTCTGTTTTCTATGTGTTGTTTGCTTATTTTGATGAATCTGTGAGTAGTATCGGAGGGTATGAACCATAGAGAAGTTGTAATACAGTATATATTACACCAATATGAATTTATAATGAGTTCACAACAGTACCTAAGTGGTGATTTATTTTCTTATACTAACGGAGCTTACAAGTTTTCTGTTAAGTTTTGTGTTGTGAAGTTTTCAAGTTTTTGGTAAAGATTCGATGGACTATGGAATAAGAAGTGGAAAAAGCCTAAGATTGGGGATGACCAAGGCACCCCAAGGCAATATTAAAGGACAACCAAGAGCCTAAGGTTGGGGATGCCCCGGAAGGCATCCCCTCTTTCATCTTCGTTCATCGGTAACTTTACTTGGAGCTATATTTTTATTCGCCACATGATATGTGTTTTGCTTGGAGCGTCATTTTATTTTATTTTGCTTTGCTTGATGTTTTAATAAAATACCAAGATCAGAAATTATTAAATGTTAGAGAGTCTTCACATAGTTGCATAATTATTCGACTACTCATTTGATCTTCACTTATATCTTTCGGAGTAGTTTGTTGTTGCTCTAGTGCTTCACTTATATGTTTTTAGAGCACGGTGGTGGTTTTATTTTGAAGAAATATATGAACGCTCATGCTTCACTTATATTATTTTGAGAGTCCTAAACAGCATGGTGATTTGCTTTAGTTATGAATTTAGTCCTAATATGATGAGCATCCAAGAGGGATATAATAAAAACTTTCATAGAAAGTGCATTGAATACTATGAGAAGTTTGATAGTTGATGATTGTTTTGAGATATGAGGATGGTGATATTAGAGTCATGCTAGTTGAGTAGTTGTGAATTTGAGAGATAGTTGTTTTAACGTTTGGGGTTCCCGTAGCATGCACGTATGGTGAACCGTTATATGACAAAGTTGGAGCATGATTTATTTATTGATTGTCTTCCTTATGAGTGGCGGTCGGGGATGAGCGATGGTCTTTTCCTACCATTCTATCCCCCTAGGAGCATGCGCATAGTACTTTGTTTCGATAACTAATAAATTTTTGCAATAAGTATGTGAGTTCTTTATGACTAATGGTGAGTCCATGGATTATACGCACTCTCACCCTTCCACCATTGCTAGCCTCTCTAATACCGCGCACCTTTCGCCGGTATCATAAACCCACCATATACCTTCCTCAAAACAGCCACCATACCTACCTATTATAGCATTTCCATAGCCAGTCCGAGATATATTGCCATGCAACTTTCCACCGTTCCATTATTATGACACGCTCCATCATTGTCATATTGCTTTGCATGATCATGTAGTTGACATCGTATTTGTGGCAAAGCCACCGTTCATAATTCTTCCATACATGTCACTCTTGATTCATTGCATATCCCGGTGCACCGCCGGAGGCATTCACATAGAGTCATATTTTGTTCTAAGTATTGAGTTGTAAGTAAAAAGAAGTGTGATGATCATCATTATTAGAGCATTGTCCCAGTGAGGAAAGGATGATGGAGACTATGATTCCCCCACAAGTCAGGATGAGATTCCGGAAGAAAAATAAAAAAAGAGAAAAGAGGCCAAAAGAAAAAAAGAAAGAAGGCCCAAATAAAAAAAAGAGAAAAAAATGAGAGAAAAAGAGAGAAGGGACAATGTTACTATCCTTTTACCACACTTGTGCTTCAAAGTAGCACCATGATCTTCATGATAGAGAGTCTCCTATGTTGTCACTTTCATATACTAGTGGGAATCTTTCATTATAGAACTTGGCTTGTATATTCCAATGATGGGCTTCCTCAAAATGCCCTAGGTCTTCGTGAGAAAGCAAGTTGGATGCACACCCACTTAGTTTCTTTTGTTGAGCTTTCATACACTTATAGCTCTAGTGCATCCGTTGCATGGCAATCCTACTCACTCACATTGATATCTATTAATGGGCATCTCCAAAGCCCTTTGATACACCTAGTTGTTGTGAGACTATCTTCTCCCTTTTTGTCTTCTCCACAACCACCATTCTATTCCACCTATAGTGCTATATCCATGGCTCACGCTCATATATTGCGTGAAGATTGAAAAAGTTTGAGAACATCAAAAGTATGAAACAATTGCTTTGCTTGTCATCGGGGTTGTGCATGATTTAAATACGTTGTGTGGTGAAGATGGAGCATAGCCAGACTATATGATTTTGTAGGGATAACTTTCTTTGGCCATGTTATTTTGAGAAGACATGATTGCTTAGTTAGTATGCTTGAAGTATTATTATTTTTATGTCAATATTAAAATTTTGTCTTGAATCTTATGGATCTGAATATTCTTGCCACAATAAAGAGAATTAGATGGATAAATATGTTAGGTAGCAATCCACATCAAAAATTCTGTTTTTATCATTTACCTACTCGAGGACGAGCAGGAATTAAGCTTGGGGATGCTGATACGTCTCCAACATATCTATAATTTTTGATTGTTCCATGCTATTATATTATCAACCTTGGATGTTTTATATGCTATTTTATATGATTTTTGGGACTAACCTATTAACCTAGAGCCTAATGCCAGTTTCTGTTTTTTCCTTGTTTTAGAGTATCGCAGAAAAGGAAAATCAAACAGAGTCCAATTGACCTGAAACTTCACGAAACTTATTTTTGGACTAGAAGAAGCCCACGGAGTATCGGAGTTGGACCAGGAAAGTCCCGGGCTGCCCATGAGGGTGGGGGGCGCGTCCACCCCCTGGGCGCGCCCCCTACCTCGTGGACAGCCCGGAGGTCCACCGACGTACTTCTCCTCCCATATATACCCATATACCCTAAAAACTTCGGGGAGCACAATAGATCTGGAGTTCCGCCTCCAGAAGCCTCCGTAGCCACTGAAAACCAATCTAGACCCGTTCTGTAACCCTGCCAAAGGGGCAATCCCTCTCCGGTGGCCATCTTCATCATCCCGGTGCTCTCCATGACGAGGAGGGAGTAGTTCTCCCTCGAGGCTGAGGGTATGTACTAGTAGCTATGTGTTTGATCTCTCTCTCTCCCTCTCTCTCGTGTTCTTGAGGTGTTACGATCGTGATGTATCGCGAGCTTTGCTATTATAGTTGGATCTTATGATGTTTCTCACCCTCTACTCTCTTGTAATGGATTGAGTTTTCCCTTTGAATTTATCTTATCGAATTGAGTCTTTAAGGATTTGAGAACACTTGATGTATGTCTTGCGTGGGATACCTGTGGTGACAATGGGGTATTCTATGATCCACTTGATGTATGTTTTGGTGATCAACTTGCGGGTTCTGTGACCTTGGGAATCTATGCATAGGGGTTGGCACACGTTTTCGTCTTGACTCTCCGGTAGAAACTTTGGCGCACTCTTTGAGGTTCTATGTGTTGGTTGAATAGATGAATCTGAGATTGTGTGATGCATATCGTATAATCATACCCACGAATACTTGAGGTGACATTGGAGTATCTAGGTGACATTAGGGTTTTGGTTGATTTGTGTCTTAAGGTGTTGTTCTAGTATGAACTCTAGGACTGTTTGTGACACTTATATGAATAGCCCAACAGATTGATTGGAAAGAATAACTTTGAGGTGGTTTCGTACCCTACCATAATCTCTTCGTTTGTTCTCCGCTATTAGTGACTTTGGAGTGACTCTTTGTTGCATGTTGAGGGATAGTTATATGATCCAATTATGTTATTATTGTTGAGAGGACTTGCACTAGTGAAAGTATGAACCCTAGGCCTTGTTTCCTAGCATTGCAATACCGTTTGTGCTCACTTTTATCATTAGTTACCTTGTTGTTTTTATATTTTCAGATTACAAAAACCTTTATCTACCATCCATATACCACTTGTATCACCATCTCTTCGCCGAACTAGTGCACCTATCACTACAAAAAAGACACATCTGTGACATTTTGGGCCGAATGAATTTTTTTTCTGTCATACATATGACACTTCTATGACGATAATTGTGACAAAACCCGGTATCATCATAGATGTGGTGGGCTCCTACTTCTATGACAAAAAATCATGACAGAAAATGGGCTTTTCGTCCTGGGCGGGCCGGAGACGCAGCTGCATGACATTCTTTGGGCCGTCCATGATGGAAAAAACCGTGGTAGAAGCGAGGGTGAGGAAAATTTCAGGGAGTTCCCGGTTACGGTGGGAGGTCGGGGGCCGAGCGATGCGCGCTTCTCTCGTACACGTACGTGCGTGTGTGCGAGGCGTTGGCTCTAACTGAACCCGAGCGAGGCGTTGGGCTCTAACTGAACCCGAGCGATTGCACTGCAGGTTACGCGTAACTGAACCGGAGCGATCGATCGATGGCTGTTAACTGAACCCGATCGAGCGATTCCTTCGCTACTGCTGCTAACTGAAGCCGATCGATGCTGCCTGTGGATGAACAGTGAGTGTTGCGGGGGGTGGGGGTGGGGGGTTGGATGAACAGTTCCCGGTGGGGGTGGATGAACAGGACCCCGTGGTGTTGCCTCTGGATGAACAGGACCCCGATCGATTGAGCCGGTTGGGGCTGGATGAACAGGACCCCGTGGAGGGCTGGATGAACAGGACCACCCCGTGGAGGGCAGGATGAACAGTAGATGGTGGAGGGCAGGATGAACAGTAGCCCGTGGAGGGGTGGTTGAACAGGAGCCCGTGGAGAGGGTTGGTTGAACAGTAGCCGGTGGAGTAGCGCGTGGTGGAGGCTGGATGAACATGAGCCCGTGGATGAACAGTCGCAGGTGGAGGCTGGAGGAGGTCGACGGTGGATGAACAGTAGCTCATGGAGGCTGGAGGGGGTCGGCGGTGGAGATGAACAGTATCCCGTGGAGTCCCGTTTTGTGGTACGCCACACCCCTCCCAATGAACAGGACCCCCGTTTTGACCGTAGCGCTCCAACACAAGTCCGTTCCGTCCGTTTTGCGGTACGCCACACCCCTCCCGATGAATAGGACCCCCGTTTCGACCGTAGGAGGTCCGTTTCCTCCGTTTTGCGGTACGCCAAACCCTCCCGATGAACAGGATCCCATTTCGAACGTGGCCGGTCGAACACAAGGCCGTTTCCTCCGTTCTGCGGTACGCCATGCCTCGTTTCCATCGCCTGTTCCGTCCAAGCCCTCCCGATGAACACGACGCATTCTGTGCTCCGTTCCGACCCAACCATGTACACGAGCCCTGGCCGTACGTATGCAAGTAGGCATTCGAGACCCCGCCCGTATGTACACATACGTGGCCGTATTATCTTTCTTGCACCCTGGCCGCCTCTACTACGACACGTGCACGCCTCTACATCCACCAGTATATATGTACGTACACGTTCGTGACCAGAATGACAACGCTACGTACGCTTCGACCAGGTGGGTCCCGACTGTCAGGCACTTCCTTGCGTGCGAAGATGTAGCTGGTGGGTCCCAGCAGTTAGGGGGGCGAAATATGGTGGCCCGTCCGGTGGGTCCCCGCTGTCAGGTGGAGGAATAATTATTTTGCATGAAATAAGGAGGCACTTCCTTGCTGCGGCCGTGGACCCAGCTGTCAGCCTCTCCACGTACAGTCCATGTCCGATGGAAGCTGTTCCTTGACCATGTTGACCATGCCGCGCCGAGAGCACCAGGGCGGTGGACGATGGCGAGGCCTAGGAAGGGGACGGCGCGGAGCCGTGGAAGATGTAGCTGTGGATGCCCACGCGTAGAGGAGTATGAGGGTTCACTGGTTCGCTGCGGTGTGAGGTTGCCGTCACCGCAGAATAACAGGGGATGTGGGTGAGTAGAGGGATGGCCTGGCCAGTGGTGGGAGTAGTAGGGGGCGGTGAGGCCTCCACCGCATCGCAGCCGGCCACGGGAAGCAGGAGCACGAGGCACGACCGACGCTGGTTTGGGCGGCTGGAGCAAGAAGACCAGAGGTTGAAGAAGCACTATGGCCGTTGGATGGACATCGTACGATCACTGGAGCTAGAATCGTGCATATTGACTAAGTTGACAAAGCCCTCCGTCCCCGTCAACTTAGTAGGCCCACAAGTCAGCCTGCCACTATACTGGGTCCCAGCTAACAGGGGGTGATGGAATCCTGGATTAGGGGGTCTCCAGACAGCTGAACTATCTCCATTGGCTGAACTGTTAGACTATGAAGATACAGGATTGAAGACTTTGTCTCGTGTCCGGATGGGACTCTACTTGGCATGGAAGGCAAGCTAGGCAATACAGATATGGATATTTCCTCCTTTGTAACCGACCTTGTGCAACCCTAACCCTCTTGAGTGTCTATATAAACAGAAGGGTTTTAGTCCATAGGACAACAACCATAACATACAATCATACCATAGGCTAGCTTCTAGGGTTTAGCCTCTCTGATCTCGTGGTAGATCTACTCTTGTACTACCCATATCATCAATATTAATCAAGCAGGACGTAGGGTTTTACCTCCATCAAGAGGGCCCGAACCTGGGTAAAACATCGTGTCCCCTGCCTCCTGTTACCATCCGGCCTAGACGCATAGTTCGGGACCCCCTACCCGAGATCCGCCGGTTTTGACACCAACATTCGTGCTTTCATTGAGAGTTCCTCTGTGTCGTCGCCGTTAGGCTTGATGTCTCCTACTATCATCGATAGCGATGCAGTCCAAGGTAAGACTTTTCTCCCCGGACAGATCTTCGTATTCGGCGGCTTTGCACTGCGGGCTAATTCGCTTGGCCATTTGGAGCAGATTGAAAGCTATGCCCCTGGCCATCAGGTCAGATTTGGAAGTTTGAACTACACGGCCGACATCCGCGGAGACTTGATCTTCGACGGATTCGAGCCGCAGCCGGGCACGCCGCACTATCACGATGGGTATGACCAGCTCTGCCACCAAACAGTACCCCAGAGGGTGCGCCCGCATCAGCTCCGACCCTTAGCTCGGAGCCAACTGCGCCAGTCGAGGACGGGTGGTTAGACACCACCTCAGGGGCTAGAGTCTCAACGGCGATCAAGACGAACACCAGCCTAACCCTCTACGCAGCCCGTGACTCCAAGGTGCCGGATTCTTTTCCGGACTTCGAACCATCCGCGCCCCTGCCAATCGAATCTGATTGGGCGCCGATCATGGAATTCACCGCCGCGGATATCTTTCAGCACTCGCCCTTCGGCGACATTCTGAATTCACTAAGGTCTCTCTCTTTGTCAGGAGAGCCCTGGCCGGATTATGGCAACAGTATTGGGATGAGGACGACGAAGAAATTTGACGCCCACCCACTTCGTAGCCACTATCGATGATTTAACCGACATGCTCGACTTCGACTCCGAAGACATCGACGGTATGGACGACGATGTAGGAGACGACCATGAACCAGCACCTATAGGGCACTAGAAAGCCACCTCGTCATATGACATATACATGGTGGATACACCCAAAGAAGGCAATGGCGACGGGATAGCGGAGGATGACCCCTCCAAGAAGCAACCCAAACGCCGACATCAGCGGCGCCGCTCTAAGTCTTGCCAAAGCAAAAGTGGTGATACCGACACAGGAGATAATAACACTCTGGATAGTGCCGAGGACAACAACAATCCCCTCCAGCAAGATTTAGAGAAGGAGAATGAAGGAGCCAGCTCTCCTGAGAGAGCGGCAGACGGAGAGGAGGAGGATGACAATTACATCCCCCCTCCGAAGACGAGGCAAGCCTCGGCGACGATGAATTCGCCGTCCCAGATGATCCCGTCGAACAAGAGCGCTTCAAGCGCCGGATTATGGCCACGGCAAATAGCCTTAAGAAAAAGCAGCAGCAGCTTCAAGCTGACCAAGATCTGCTAGCTGACAAATGGACTAAAGTCCTCGCGGCCGAGGAATATAAACTCGAGCGCCCCTCCAGGAGTTACCCAAGGCACAGGTTACTACCCCGACTGGAGGAAGAAGCATATGATACGGCTGATCGGCCATCTCGTGGCCGCGATAGAGCGGCATTCCAGCCAAAAGCTCAACCTCCACCCCAACGCCATTCAAATAAAAAGGCATGGGCAGATACGCCAGACCTGTGAGACATATTGAAGGACAAGGCAAAGCATTCAAGATCGATCTATGGATCACGAGGGCGCACCACTCTGCGAGACGACAAATGTCACGCCGGATACAGTAAAAGCAAATCCGGCCAGGCTGAACACAGCGGGCAAGACCCATTCGAGCTGCGTCGAGATATGGCCCAATACAGAGGCGCCGCACACCCCTTATGCTTCACAGACGAAGTAATGGAACATCAATTCCCAGAAGGTTTAAAACCTGTAAATATTGAATCATACGATGGCACAACAGATCCCGCAGTATGGATTGAGGACTTCCTCCTCCACATCCACATGGCCTGCGGCGATGACTTACATTCCATCAAATACCTCCCACTAAAGCTCAAAGGACCAGCGTGGCATTGGCTTAACAGCTTGCCAGCGGACTCCATTAGCTGTTGGGAAGATCTGGAAGCCGCATTCCTTGACAACTTTCAGGGCACTTATGTGTGACCAGCAGACGCCGATGATTTGAGCCACATAATTCAGCAGCCAGAAGAGTCGACCAGGCAATTCTGGACTGGGTTCCTTACAAAGAAAAATCAAATCGTCGACTGTCCGGATGCGGAGGCCTTAGCGGCTTTCAAGCACAACATCCGAGACGAGTGGCTGGCCTGGCACCTTGGTTAGGAAAAGCCGAAATCTATGGCAGCTCTCACGACGCTCATGACCCGCTTTTGTGCGGGAGAAGACAGCTGGCTGGCTCGCAGTAATAACATATCAAAGAACCATGGTACCTCAGATACCAAGGACAGCAATAGCAGGTCACGTCGCAACAAGCATAAGCGCCGCATTAACAGCGAAAATACTGAGGATACGGCAGTCAATGCCGGATTCAAAGGCTCTAAACCCGGTCAGCGGAAAAAGCCATTCAAACAAAGTACGCCGGGTCCATCTAGCTTGGACCGTATACTCGATCGCTCGTGTCAAATACACGGCACCCCAGACAAGCCAGCCAATCACACCAACAGGGATTATTGGGTGTTCAAGCAGGCCGGCAAGTTAATTGCCGAAAACAAGGACAAGGGGCCACATAGCGATGACGAGGAGGAGCCCCGGCAGCCGCACACTAGAGGACAGAAGAGGTTTCCCCCGCAAGTGCGGACGGTGAACATGATATACGCAACCCACTGAAGGAAATATGCCCTAGAGACAATAATAAAGTTATTATTTATTTCCTTATATCATGATAATTGTTTATTATTCATGCTAGAATTGTATTAACCGGAAACATAATACATGTGTGAATACATAGACAAACAGAGTGTCACTAGTATGCCTCTACTTGACTAGCTTGTTAATCGAAGATGGTTATGTTTCCTAACCATAGACATGTGTTGTCATTTGATTAACGGGATCACATCATTAGGAGAATGATGTGATTGACATGACCCATTCCATTATCTTAGTACCCGATCGTTTAGTATGTTGCTATTGCTTTCTTCATGACTTATACATGTTCCTGTGACTATGAGATTAGGCAACTCCCGTTTGCCGGAGGAACACTTTGTGTGCTACCAAATGTCACAACGTAACTGGGTGATTATAAAGGTGCTCTACAGGTGTCTCCAAAGGTACATGTTGGGTTGGCGTATTTCGAGATTAGGATTTGTCATTCCGATTGTCGGAGAGGTATCTTTGGGCCCTCTCGGTAATGCACATCACTTAAGCCTTGCAAGCAATGCAACTAATGAGTTAGTTGCAATATGATGTATTACGGAACGAGTAAAGAGACTTGCCGATAATGAGATTGAACTAGGTATTGAGATACCGACGATCGAATCTCAGGCAAGTAACATACCGATGACAAAAGGAACAACATATGTTGTTGTGCGGTCTGACCGATAAAGATCTTCGTAGAGTATGTAGGAGCCAATATGAGCATCCATGTTCCACTATTGGTTATTGACCGGAGACGTGTCTCGGTCATGTCTACATTGTTCTCGAACCCGTAGGGTCCGCACGCTTAACGTTACGATGACAGTTTCATTATGAGTTTATATATTTTGATGTACCAAAGGTTGTTCGGAGTCCTGGATATGATCACGGACATGACGAGGAGTCTCTAAATGGTTGAGACATAAAGATCGATATATTGGACGGCTATATTCGGACACCAGAAGTGTTTCGGGTGATTTTGGAGAAAACCGGAGTGCCGGAAGGGTTACCGGAACCCCCCCGGGGAAGTATTGGGCCTTAGTGGGCCTGAGGGGAGAGAGAGGGCAGCAGCCCAGGAGATGGCGCGCCCCCTCCCATGAGGAGTCCGAATTGGACTAGGGGAGGGGGGCGCGGCCCCTCTTTCCCTCTCCCTCTCCCTCTCTTTCCTTCCCCCTTCTCTCTTCCTAGTTGGACTAGGAAAGGGGAGTCCTACTCCTACTAGGAGGAGGACTCCCCCTCTTTGGGCGCCCCAAGGGCCGGCCGACCTCCCCCTTGCTCCTTTATATACGGGGGCAGGGGGGCACCTCTAGACACACAAGTTGATCTTCATGATCATTCTCTTAGCCGTGTGCGGTGCCCCTCCACCATAATCCTCGATAATATTGTAGCGGTGCTTAGGCGAAGCCCTGCGACAGTAGAACATCAAGATCATCACCACGCCGTCGTGCCGACGGAACTCTTCCCCGACACTTTGCTGGATCGGAGTCTGGGGATCGTCATCGAGCTGAACGTGTGCTAGAACTCGGAGGTGCCGTAGTTTCGGTGCTTGATCGGTCGGGCCGTGAAGACGTACGACTACATCAACCGTGTTGTGCCAACGCTTCCGCTTCCGGTCTACGTGGGTACGTAGACAACACTCTCCCCTCTCGTTGCTATGCATCACCATGATCTTGCGTGTGCGTAGGATTTTTTTTGAAATTACTACGTTCCCCAACAGTGGCATCAGAGCCAGGTTTTATGTGTTGATGTTATATGCACGAGTAGAACGCAAGTGAGTTGTGGGCGATATAAGTCATATTGCTTACCAGCATGTCATACTTTGGTTCGGCGGTATTGTTGGATGAAGCGGCCCGGACCGACATTACGCGTACGCTTACGCAAGACTGGTTCTACCGACGTGCTTTGCACACAGGTGGCTGGCGGGTGTCAGTTTCTCCAACTTTAGTTGAACTGAGTGTGGCTACGCCCGGTCCTTGTTAAGATTAAAACAACACCAACTTGACAAACTATCGTTGTGGTTTTGATGCGTAGGTAAGATTGGTTCTTGCTTAAGCCCGTAGCAGCCACGTAAAACTTGCAACAACAAAGTAGAGGACGTCTAACTTGTTTTTGCAGGGCATGTTGTGATGTGATATGGTCAAGACGTGATGAGATATAAGTTGTTTTATGCGATGATCATGTTTTATTGAAGTTATCGGCAACTGGCAAAAGCCTTATGGTTATCTCTCTATTGCATAAGATGCAAGCGCCAAATAATTGCTTTACTTTATCGCTATGCGATAGCAATAGTTGCAAGAGCAATTGTTGGCGAGACGACCATGTGACGACACATTGATATAGATCAAGATGATGGAGATCATGGTGTCATGCCGGTGACGAAGGAAATCATGATGATGTTTTGGAGATGGAGATCAAAGGCACAAGATGATGATGGCCATATCATGTCACATATTTTGATTGCATGTGATGTTTATCTTTTATGCATCTTATCTTGCTTTGATTGACGGTAGCATTATAAGATGATCTCTCACTAAATTTCAAGATAAAAGTGTTCTCCCTGAGTATGCACCGTTGCCAAAGTTCGTCGTGCCCAGACACCACGTGATGATCGGGTGTGATAAGCTCTACGTCCATCTACAATGGGTGCAAGCCAGCTTTGCACACGCAGAATACTCAGGTTAAACTTGACGAGCCTAGCATATGCATATATGGCCTCGGAACACTGAGACCGAAAGGTCGAGCGTGAATCATATAGTAGATATGATCAAGATAGTGATGTTCACCATTGAAAACTACTCCATTTCACGTGATGATCAGTTATGGTTTAGTTGATTTGGATCACGTGATCACTTAGAAGATTAGAGGGATGTATTTCTAAGTGGGAGTTCTTAAGTAATATGATTAATTGAACTTTAATTTATCATGAACTTAGTCCTGGTAGTATTAGCATATCTATGTTGTAGATCAATAGCTCGCGATGTTGCTCCCCGTTTAATTTTTATATGTTCCTAGAGAAAACTAAGTTGAAAAATGTTAGTAGCAATGATGCGGATTGGATCCGTGATCTGAGGATTATCCTCAATGCCGCACAGAAGAATTTTGTCCTTGATGCACCGCTAGGTGACAAACCTATTGCAAGAGCAGATGCAGACGTTATGAATGTTTGGCTAGCTCAATATGATGACTACTTGATAGTTTAGTGCACCATGCTTAACAGCTTAGAATCGGGACTTCAAAGACATTTTGAACGTCATGGATCATATGAGATGTTCCAGGAGTTGAAGTTAATATTTCAAGCAAATACCCGAGTTGAGAGATATGAAGTCTCCAACAAGTTCTATAGCTAAAAGATGGAGGAGAATAGCTCAAGCAGTGAGCATGTGCTCAGATTGTTTGGGTACTACAATTGCTTGAATCAAGTGGGAGTTAATCTTCCAGATAAAATAGTGATTGACAGAATTCTCTAGTCACCATCACCAAGTTAGTAGAACTTCGTGATGAACTATAGTATGCAAGGGATGACGAAAATGATTCCCGAGCTTTTCATGATGATGAAATCGATGAAGGTAGAAATCAAGAAAGAGCATCAAGTGTTGATGATTAACAAGACCACTAGTTTCAAGAAAAGGGCAAAGGGAAAGAAAGGGAACTTCAAGAAGAACGGCAAGCAAGTTGCTGCTCAAGTGAAGAAGCCCAAGTCTGGTCCTAAGCCTGAGATTAAGTGCTTCTACTGCAAAGGGACTGGTCACTAGAAGCGGAACTGCCCCAAGTATTTGGCGGATAAGAAGGATGGCAAAGTGAATAGAGGTATATTTGATATACAGATTATTGATGTGTATTTTACTAGTGTTCATAGCAACCCCTCGATATTTGATACTGGATCAGTTGCTAAGAGTAGTAACTCGAAACGGGAGTTGCAGAATGAACAGAGACTACTTAAGGGTGAAGTGACGATGTGTGATGGAAGTGGTTCCAAGATTGATATGATCATCATTGCACACTCCCTATACTTTCGGGATTAGTGTTAAACCTAAATAAATGTTATTTGGTGTTTGCATTGAGCATGAATATGATTTGATCATGTTTATGGCAATACGGTTATTCATTTATGTAAGAGAATAAATTGTTGTTCTGTTTACATGAATAAAACCTTATATGGTTACACACCCAATGAAAATTGTTCGTTGGATCTCGGTCGTAGTGATACACATATTCATAATATTGAAACCAAAAAGATGCAAAGTTAATAATGATAGTGCAACTTATTTGTGGCACTGCCATTTAGGTCATATTGGTGTAAAGCGCATGAAGAAACTCCATGCTGATGGACTTTTGGAATCACTTGATGCTTGCGAACCATGCCTCATGGGCAAGATGACTAAGACTCCGTTCTCCAGAACAATGGAGCGAGCAACTGACTATTGGAAATAATACATACTGATGTATGCGGTCCGATGAGTGTTAAGGCTCACGGCAAGTATCGTTATTTTCTAACCTTCACAGATGATTTGAGCAGATATGGGTATATCTACTTAATGAAACACAAGTCTGAAACATTTGAAAAGTTCAAAGAATTTTAGAGTGAAGTGGAGAATCATCGTAACAAGAAAATAAAAGTTTCTATGATATGATCATAGAGGTAAAATATTTGAGTTAAGAGTTTGGCCTTCAATTAAAACAATGTGAAATAGTTTCACTACTCATGCCACCTGGAACACCACTGTGTAATGGTGTGTCCGAACGTCATAACCGTACTTTATTAGATATGGTGCGATCTATGATGTCTCTTACCGATCTACCACTATCATTTTGGGGTTATGCATTAGAGACAGCTGCATTCATGTTAAATAGGGCACCATCTAAATCTGTTGAGACGACACCGTATGAATTATGGTTTGGCAAGAAACCTAAGCTATCGTTTCTTAAAGTTTGAGGTTGCAATGCTTATGTGAAAAAGGTTCAACCTGATAAGCTCAAACCCAAATCAGAGGAGTGTGTCTTCATAGGATACCCAAAAGAAAATGTTGGGTACACCTTTTATCACAGATCCGAAGGCAAGATATTCATTGCTGAGAATGGATCCTTTCTAGAGAAGGAGTTTCTCTCGAAAGAAGTGAGTGGGAGGAAAGTAGAACTTGATGAGGTAACAGTACCTGCTCCCTTATTGGAAAGTAGTTCATCACAGAAATATGTTCCTGTGACTACTACACCAATTAGTGAGGAAGCTAATGATGATGATCATGTGACTTCAGATCAAGTTGCTACCGAACCTCGTAGGTAAACCAGAGTGAGATCCGCACCAGAGTGGTACGGTAATACTGTTCTGGAGGTCATGTTACTTGACCATGATGAGCCTACGAACTATGAGGAAGCGATGATGAGCCCAGATTCCGCAAAATGGCTTGAGGACATGAAATCTGAGATGAGATCCATGTATGAGAACAAAGTATGGACTTTGATTGACTTGCCCATTGATCGGCGAGCCATTGAGATTAAATGGATCTTCAAGAGGAAGACGGACGCTGATAGTAGTGTTACTATCTACAAAGCTAGAATTGTCGCAAAAAGGTTTTCGACAAGTTCAAGGTGTTGACTACGATGAGAGTTTCTTACTCGTATCTATGCTTAAGTCTGTCCGAATCATGTTAGCAATTGCCGCATTTTATGAAATCTGGCAAATGGATAAACAAAACTGCATTCCTTAATGGATTTATTAAAAAAGAGTTGTATATGATGCAACCAGAAGGTTTTGTCAATCCTAAAGGTACTAACAAAATATGCAAGCTCCAGCGATCCATCTATGGACTGGTGCAAGCATCTCGGAGTTGGAATATACGCTTTGATAAGTTGATCAAAGCATATAGTTTTATACAGACTTGCGGTGAAGCCTGTATTTACAAGAAAGTGAGTGGGAGCACTACATCATTTCTGATAAGTATACGTGAATGACATATTGTTGATTGGAGATAATGTAGAATTATTCTGCAAAGCATAAAGGAATGTATGAAAGGATTTTTTCAAAGAAAGACCTCGGTGAAGCTGCTTACATATTGAGCATCAAGATCTATAGAGATAGATCAAGATGCTTGATAAGTTTTTCAATGAGTACATACCTTGACAAGATTTTGAAGTAGTTCAAAATGGAACAGTCAAAGAAGGAGTTCTTGCCTGTGTTACAAGGTGTGAAGTTGAGTAAGACTCAAAACCCGACCACGGCAGAAGATAGAGAGAGAATGAAAGTCATTCCCTATGCCTCAGCCATAGGTTCTATAAAGTATGCCATGCTGTGTACCAGACCTATTGTATACCCTGCCCTGAGTTTGGCAAGGGAGTACAATAGTGATCTAGGAGTAGATCACTGGACATTGGTCAAAATTATCCTTAGTGGAATAAGGATATGTTTCTCAATTATGGAGGTGACAAAAGGTTCATCGTAAAGGGTTACGTTGATACAAGTTTTGACACTGATCCAGATGACTCTAAGTCTCAATCTGTACACACATTGAAAGTGGGAGCAATTAGCTAGAGTAGCTCCGTGCAGAGCATTGTTGACATAGAAATTTGCAAAATACGTACGGATCTGAATGTGGCAGACCCATTGACTAAACTTCTCTCACAAGCAAAACATGATCATACCTTAGTACTCTTTGGGTGTTAATCACATAGCGATGTGAACTAGATTATTGACTCTAGTAAACCCTTTGGGTGTTGGTCACATGTCGATGTGAACTATGGGTGTTAATCACATGGTGATGTGAACTATTGGTATTAAATCACATGGCGATGTGAACTAGATTATTGACTCTAGTGCAAGTGGGATACTGAAGGAAATATGCCCTAGAGACAATAATAAAGTTATTATTTATTTCCTTATATCATGATAAATGTTTATTATTCATGCTAGAATTGTATTAACCGGAAACATAATACATGTGTGAATACATAGACAAACAGAGTGTCACTAGTATGCCTCTACTTGACTAGCTCGTTAATCGAAGATGGTTATGATTCCTAACCATAGACATGTGTTGTCATTTGATTAACGGGATCACATCATTAGGAGAATGATGTGATTGACATGACCCATTCCATTAGCTTAGCACCCGATCGTTTAGTATGTTGCTATTGCTTTCTTCATGACTTATACATGTTCCTGTGACTATGAGATTATGCAACTCCCGTTTGCCGGAGGAACACTTTGTGTGCTACCAAATGTCACAACATAACTGGGTGATTATAAAGGTGCTCTATAGGTGTCTCCAAAGGTACATGTTGGGTTGGCGTATTTTGAGATTAGGATTTGTCACTCCGATTGTCGGAGAGGTATCTCTGGGCCCTCTCGATAATGCACATCACTTAAGCCTTGCAAGCAATGCAACTAATGAGTTAGTTGCGAGATGATGTATTACAGAACGAGTAAAGAGACTTGCCGATAACGAGATTGAACTAGGTATTGATATACCGACGATCGAATCTCGGGCAAGTAACATACCTATGACAAAAGGAACAACGTATGTTGTTGTGCGGTCTGACCGATAAAGATCTTCGTAGAATATGTAGGAGCCAATATGAGCATCCAGGTTCCGCTATTGGTTATTGACCGGAGACGTGTCTCAGTCATGTCTACATTGTTCTCGAACCCGTAGGGTCCGCACGCTTAACGTTACGATGACAGTTTCATTATGAGTTTATATATTTTGATGTACCGAAGGTTGTTTGGAGTCCCGGATATGATCACGGACATGACGAGGAGTCTCAAAATGGCCGAGACATAAATATTGATATATTGGACGGCTATATTCGGACACCGAAAGTGTTTCGGGTGATTTCGGAGAAAACCGGAGTGCCGGAAGGGTTACCTGAACCCCCCGGGGAAGTATTGGGCCTTAGTGGGCCTAAGGGGAGAGAGAGGGTAGCAGCCCAGGAGATGGCGCGCCCCCTCCCATGAGGAGTCCGAATTGGACTAGGGGAGGGGGGCGCGGCCCCTCTTTCCCTCTCCCTCTCCCTCTCTTTCCTCCCCCCTTCTCTCTTCCTAGTTGGACTAGGAAAGGGGAGTGACGGTGTCCTGGACTAGGGGTATTCACCACGTCATCTCCCAATCTATTAGATTGGGCCGAGGACCCCCATGGCCGTATACTCATGGGCCAGTTCGGACAGCTGCCGCATACAAGGAATATTCCACAAGACTTGGCGATCAAGACAAGGACTCCTCCCCACCGGCGTATTCAGCTAGGACTCTTGTTACCCTAGGCCTCTGGTGCATTATATAAACCGAGGCCAGGCTAGTCGATAGATCATATACATACAATCAAACCATAGGCTAGCTTCTAGGGTTTAGCCTCTCCGATCTCGTGGTAGATCTACTCTTGTACTACCCATATCATCAATATTAATCAAGCAGGATGTAGGGTTTTACCTCCATCAAGAGGGCCCGAACCTGGGTAAAACATCGTGTCCCCTGCCTCCTATTACCATCCACCTTAGACGCATAGTTCAGGACCCCCTACCCGAGATCCATCGGTTTTGACACCGACATTGGTGCTTTCATTGAGAGTTCCGCTATGTGATCGACAAAAGGATCGATGGCTCACCTGCAGATCAACTGCGACTTCGGCGTCTTAGTCATCAGTTCGACTGGTCACCTTGGTTCGACCAAGAATTGCGCCCCGTGTTCGGATCACCATGTTCGGACGAGGGCCTTCATCAAATATCAACTCCGATCTCTATGAAGATCACGGAGGAATCATCTATGGAGCTCGGGGGCTCAACGTCAACATTGCCCTCAAGCGACTGTGCCGTTTTTTTGGACAGCGAACTCGTATCTGCCGCCACCACCTCCTCGAGTATCGCTTTGATGATCGCTTTGGTGGAATTGTGCGGAATTGAGTCTATAACAACCCTGGAAAATTTCGTCGAGTTTCGATGGAGGAATCTCTAGCAATCCACGATATACCGGAGCCCTGTCAAATTTGGATGGGAATTTGGATAAGTTTAGAGCGTGGTGTCCAGATCCTAGCTCGGACGTCCTTTGGAAGATCCAACCGTTGATCGGTTGCGGAATTCCTATATCTACCACCTCTCAAAATTTCAGCTCGATCCGACCGTCCAAACTCCGGGAACCTTCCGATTAGTGCATCACTTTTCGGATCTGTTTTCTGCGCGAAAACGAATCCGACCCGAGTTCATCTTTTTTATGAACGGGATTTCGGACATCCCTTTTGAAGGAAGTTTTGTATGGGGTATTGTGTTTTGTTCCCAAACACATCCCACTAACTTTAAGATCTTTTGAACATGATCTTCAACATCATGCTGGTGTCAAACCAGTCCGGTAATATTACTCCACGGCTGCTGACCTGCGCTAGACACGTCGTCACTTTAGCCAAGCTCAACTTCTTCAGATCATCATCTCGGCAAGCCGAACAAGAGTCCGGCATCGCGAAGGATAAATCATCATCAACATCGCCGCCCCATGGATTACACGGAGCGGGCATACCGGCATCGCCGCACGGTCGCTTCATCAAGCCGGCATCGACCACGTCACGACCTGCATCGACAGGGCCGCACTATTGCTTCTTCAAGCTGGTGTCCATCACGCCGACCTACTTCGACTCATCGGCCGACGTCGAGGCTTCGACATCTCGGCTGGACCAGGGTCTTCGCCATCTCTTCATCAACCTACTCCGGACACTTCGGCGTCACAAGCCGACCAGCTCCGTCACATTAGCTGGGCCGAGGGCTTTGCCTCAGCGAGTCAACCTTTACCAGCATTGCCATGCTGTCGTTTTATCGCCCATCAGGCAATGGGTGTGCGGACCGAGTCCCAATTTTGGGAATCACCTTCCTTCGAATTGCTACAACAAATAAACCAGGTGCTATTAATCCCAGTATTTTTTGCTTGTTTGGGTTCATTTTTCCCAAGGAATTATTACTCTGGTTTGTCCATGATATGTACACAGGTCTATCAAATGGTGACCGCATTAACGAGGTCGCGTGGTGGTTCGATCAGTTTCCGTACATAGTCCGGCGAACGCCGCATCCGGAGCTCGGACCGACCTGTGAATTCAGGCTTTGCCACGCCTTACTACATCATGCCGATGACCTGCATCGACATTGACTTCGGCGCCAGGCCACATTTCTTCTATTCCTCACTTTGCATAAATTATTTATTATGCAACATTTTTTTAATTATCATTATTACTATTATCTCCAGTTTGCACTATTTTTTGTGCACAGGAAAATGATCCGGGGACTTCGGCGTCACTCTGCCGGTCTGCATTGACCGTGCTATGTCACCACTTCGTCGTGTCGAGCTCTCCGCTCCGCCACCTCGGGACCGGTTTGGGGGATGGAACCTTGCCCCGCATCAAGCTCGGACCGCGTCATCAATACCGAACACATTAACCAGCTAAGTCGCTTTCATGCTCAAAGCTTTAATTTCTAACTTGTGTTCGGTTCGACCAAGCATTATACTTTTTTGGAAAAAAGTTGCTTGTAAAATTTTTTCGTTGTCCAAACTTTGTTTGTGACACACAAATTCAAGGACCCAATTCACTTGGGGGCTTCCTTTATGAAGCTTTTCCTCTTGCATGTGATTATACTTGTACGACTTCGTTCCTTGTTCGTGTATTATGCCACAATATGCACCATATTGACTTAAGCGATTTGCAAGCTGGGTTGCCTGGCTTCTGTGCTTACCCCTACGTTCCCGATTGTTCGGCTAGGGAGTAAAGGGAGCACCTCTGCGATTGTCACGATCGGGTCGCCCGAGCCGGACCTCAGACTGGGTGAAGCCGAAAGCTAGCGCTCTTATAGTTTTCAATGATGGTCGGCACACAACACTCATGAGTACAAAAAATCTATTGCACAAGTCTCATAATAACAATGAGCACCGAAGAAAGGTATCGGTGGGGGTACTATTTTCTTCGAAGATGCTTCTTACACTTCACAGTAATATAGCATAAGTTCCCTGGGCGCGCTTTGTCTGTTACAGCCTTATGGCCTGATTGCCTGGTTATTGGAAACACCATCGATATTCTCGACCGATGGAGTACATAACACTTTTCGGTCCTTGACCGAAGAGGGAGAAGCCGACGGTCGGTTAAGACATGTTTAAAGTTCGGTTGAACAAAGATATGATATAAGTACTTCGGTACATACAATCATTATACATAAAATCTTTTACCCAAGTCACTTGGGGGCTCTTAAAATTTATATGAGCTATTTTATAGTAAATGTGTTTTCTTCTTGGTCGTTGCAAAGTCTTTTTCTATCACTCCTTTTTTTGACACGAGTGTGCGGTCACTAGCCGGGGAGCCTAATTTCTCTCTCAAAGCCGCTAGAGTTTAGTTTGCTAAACTGGCCTGATGAGAAGTACTCCGCCCTCGGGATAGGAGGTTGAAGCCGTAGGCTGACCCGCTCGAAGTCTTGAGATAGGATATATCATGTTAAAGCATGACAGAAGCACTTCTTTTTTCTAAGAACAACTTTCGGATTGGCACCGAACACTTGATATTGTTCGGACGTCATGTTTTTACTGACGTTTCTTGGTTTTTCAAGCTTTTTGGCACTTTTAAACTATTTGTGCTTTTCCAGCCTTAGTCTCGCAGTGCGACGCCGGACACCTTTAGGGATTCGGCAAAAACATTCTCAGATATTGCTATATATGCATCGGTTTCGAATTGTGTCTTTGGTCAATAGTTGGGTTGCCCGGCTCCTGCACTTGCTTCCTACGTTCCGTTTTGTTCGGCTAGGCGTACAAAGGGAGAACCACTACGATTGTGCTTCCAGCTCACATGGTTAAGCACCTCAGTGGAGAAAGCCAAAAACTGACTTTTACAAATAAGCGTAAACTGGTCAGCGATCCGATGACTATGTTAAATGATGGGCCGTTCATAACATTGGCCGAAGTGTTTACGGCTTGACCCCAACTGTCGCCGAACACTACCGGGGGCTATTAACTGGCCTCCCAAACTAAATCCTCGATATTATGCTCTTACATTAGAGCTGAGGCTGCATGATCATGCTTAGCATGACAACCCAAAGAAAGGAACCGATAGCGGGACTATTTTCTTTGGAAGACATTTTCTTATGTTAAACAGTAATATAACATATCTCTCTGCGTACCTTTGTTCATAAAACCGTATGGCCAGATTGCCTTGTTTGTCGTAAATCTTTGCCCTCATAAAGGCTTTATAAAGTAGGACAAACACTCCTCGGCTACTAGCCGAGGAGGTGGAAGCCGATGGTCGGTCAACAAAGTTTTGTACAATGTGGATCCAAGCATTAATGACGTAAAGTACTTGGATACATAGAGTCATTACACATAATTTGTGATTTTACTATGGATATCGATCCTTAATTCGGCCACCCGTGCCCGCATTAAGGCTCGGGGGCTACTGGGCTTCGACCTTATTATTTACAAAAATTAAAGGGGCACATCGATCCCCTGATCTGGTGTTGCCACCTGACCAGTGTCCCGGGGGCTACTGCATTGCCTGTTCAATGCAGAAAATTTTAAGTGCAATACAGTTGCCGAGGAGATTTTGATCCTCGGGTTGGTCGGCCGCACCCAACCTGAGTCTCGAGGACTAAGCACGCCGCTTTTTGTGTCCCGAAGTATTCTGCCGAGCTAGGACTTGATCCTCAGGCCGATTTTGCAAATCAACCTGAGTCTCAGCGGCTACTGGGATCAGCGGTCTTACGTCATCCTTTAGGTGCATCTCGGGTTTTAGACCGATACACACCTTGAGGGCTACTGGCCATATATCTCGGCAGAGAATAAATTGCAATAATAAAAAATATTTACAAAAAATCGGCCCACAGTCGGGGTGGTGCACCACCTCGGAAGCAGTCCAGCATAAATCTCGGGCGCTAGTGGCTGGCTTCATAGAGGGCATTTCCGGCATTAAGCTCGACTAAACTCCTTCAACTTTTTTGAACCAAGGTGATCTGACACCTCAGATATAGTCCGGCGTTGGAGCTGGGACACTGTCCGGCGTTGGAGCTCGGATATAGTCCGGCGTTGGAGCTCGGATACATAGTTCGGCGTTGGAGCTCGGATACATTCCGGTGTTAGAGCTGGGAAGCGGTCCGGCGTTGGTGCTCGGCTGCAAAAGATACCTCAAATGCAGTCCGGCGTTGGAGCTCGGACGCAAGAGGACGCTGCCGCCCGGGAACAATTTCAAACCCGAGGTGTGGCATAAAAATAACAAGGCATTGATAAAGGCCAGAAACTTAAAGGGGCTCCTCGGATACCCGACCTGTAAACTCGCCGAATGCATTTCGGCGATCCTCAAGATCGAAGATGAGAAGATTTGTTGAACCAGTTTTCAAGACCGTCAACCGAAGATGAAGAATAGTTCAGAAGAATCGAGGAGCATCCCTAACTTGAAGACCGGTTCAGGGGGCTACTGACGGTGTCCTGGACTAGGGGGTACTCACCACGTCATCTCCCGATCTATTAGATTGGGCCGAGGACCCCCATGGCCATATACTCATGGGCCAGTTCGGACAGCTGCCGCATAAAAGGAATATTCCACAAGACTTGGCGATCAAGACAAGGAATCCTCCCCACCGGCGTATTCGGCTAGGACTCTTGTTATCCTAGGCCTTTGGTGCATTATATAAACCGAGGCCAGGCTAGTCGATAGATCATATACATACAATCATACCAGAGGCTAGCTTCTAGGGTTTAGCCTCTCCGATCTCGTGGTAGATCTACTCTTGTACTACCCATATCATCAATATTAATCAAGCAGGATGTAGGGTTTTACCTCCATCAAGAGGGCCCGAACCTGGGTAAAACATCGTGTCCCCTGCCTCCTATTACCATCCACCTTAGACGCACGGTTCGAGACCCCCTACCCGAGATCCACCGGTTTTGACACCGACAGGGAGTCCTACTCCTACTAGGAGGAGGACTCCCCCCTCCTTGGCGCGCCCCAAGGGCCGGCCGGCCTCCCCCCTTTCTCCTTTATATACGGGGGCAGGGGGCACCTCTAGACACACAAGTTGATCTTCATGATCGTTCTCTTAGCCGTGTGCGGTGCCCCCCTCCACCATAATCCTCGATAATATTGTAGCGGTGCTTAGGCGAAGCCCTGCGACGGTAGAACATCAAGATCGTCACCACGCCGTCGTGCTGACGGAACTCTTCCCCGACACTTTGCTGGATCAGAGTCCGAGGATCGTCATCGAGCTGAACGTGTGCTAGAACTCGGAGGTGCCGTAGTTTCGGTGCTTGATCGGTCGGGCCGTGAAGACGTACGACTACATCAACCGCGTTGTGCCAACGCTTCTGCTTCCGGTCTACGAGGGTACATAGACAACACTCTCCCCTCTCGTTGCTATGCATCACCATGATCTTGCGTGTGCGTAGGAATTTTTTTGAAATTACTATGTTCCCCAACACCCACATCCCCAAGAAGGAGCGGAAGCATGCGCTCAGGGACTTATATGCGTTGGAGCCAGTCGCCCCAAAGTTCAACCCTTGGTCCTCCTGTCCGATCACCTTTGATCGCAGGGACCACCCCACTAGTATCCATCATGGCAGATTCGCCGCACTGGTCCTAGACCCAATCATCGACGGATTTCACCTCACTCGAGTCCTTATGGACGGCGGCAGCAGCCTGAACCTGCTTTATCAGGACACAATGTGCAAAATGGGTATAGACCCCTCAAGGATCAAACCCACAAAAACGACCTTTAAGGGCGTCATTCCAGGTGTAGAGGCCCATTGCACAGGCTCAATTACATTGGAAGTGGTCTTCGGATCCCCGGATAACTTCCGAAGCGAATTTTAATCTTCGATATAGTCCCGTTCCGCAGTGGTTATCACGCGCTGCTCGGGCGAACCACATTTGCTAGATTCAATGCGGTACCGCATTATGCATACCTCAAGCTCAAGATGCCAGGACCTCGCAGAGTTATTACAGTCAATGGAAACACAGAGCGCTCTCTCCGAACAAAGGAGCACACCGCAGCCCTCGCAGCAGAAACACAAAGTAGCCTCTTAAGGCAATCAACCAGTTCGGCGCTTCACAGCCCGGACACCTTCAAGCGCGCTCGGGCAATCGGCAAATAGACCGCCTGGCGCGATCTGAGCTCGCGTAGCAATACGGCGGCCACCCCAATCCCAGTCCAGCGGCGAAACTCATGCCGCGCGTACATAATTACGCATTAAAAATACCATGGGCACAGGTGGGGAGGGGGGGCACAACTGCGGCACGCCCCAAGACGCGGCCTAAACCGCACTAGGGGCTTCCCGTTTGGTTATTTTTCTTTTTCTTTCAGGACCTTAATCTCTGGAAACACTGTCCAGCAGCACTATTGTTGAAGACACGATGCAGCAACCAAGGAGGCAGACAACTACGTCATACCATGGAATTCCCAGGTTGATTACAGTAATGAGTGGAATGTTCAATTTAACATCATTCCTCAGCTTGCCCTTGAAGGGACATAGTCCTACTCTTTGCTTATCACACTATCTGTATCACTCTGCTTTAACGCAATTTTTTAATAAATAATGCATGACATTACGACTATTATTGCATTCTTGTTATATATATATATATATCTATGTGTTCATTAATGACGCCTTGCAACCGTACACTATGGTACGGCCAATACACCAGGGGCTTACGTACCCCACAATGCGGTGTGAAAAGTCCGAACACTTTCACAAGTGCGGCACCCCGAACTTATAGCATTATATGCTCAGCTCTGAATCATGTATTTGGTCAAATGTTGGGTTTGCCCGGCTCCTATGTTTTGGTACCTTACGTTCCGCTCTATCGGCTAAGGTAGCGCTAGGAGAACTACTGCGATTGTGCCCCGGTTCTGTTGGGTTTAGCACCTCAGTAGAGAAAGCTAAAACTGACTGTCATAATAAGGCGAGAGACTGGTCGCTGTTCGGCGAGGTTTTTTGAGTCCCTAAAGACTTATGCCGCTTAGGGCGAGGGGCCAGCCCTGTCCGGCTTACAGGCGTGTATCGCGCCCCGAATTCGGCCTTCCGAATACCAGGGGCTTCGCCAAAATTTAAAATTATAGAATTATATGGCTAAGTGAGAGTGATAAAGCATTATTAGTCTAGTTGCCTTGTTCGTTGTGCTGAGCACCTCCCTCGAAGGACCCAAATATGGGAACATGAGTGCTCAGGTTTATCCCGAACACCCCAGCACTCGTGGCATGGGGGCAGAAGCCAAGGACTAGCCATCTCTCAGATTGGATAAACAGCCAAATAGAAGGTAATATTTTAAATTCACAAAAGCATTGCATAGTGCATATGAAACAAGTTTTCATCATACAGGATCACACGAGCAAGTCTCATTCAAATATTACATCTTTTGAGCACTCATCCGCGATGAGACAGGCACCCGGCAGAACACCCTCGTAGTACATCTCGGGGTGGCGGTGTTCCTTGCCCTCTGGCGGCCCCTCCTTGATCAGCTTCACGACGTCTAGCTTGACCCACTACAATTTCACGCGGGCGAAAGCCCGGCGTGCACCTTCAATGCAGACAGATCGCTTGACGACCTCCAGCTGCAGGCAGGCATCCACAAGCCGCCTCACCAGGCCGAAGAAGCTATTCGGAAGGGCGTCGCCAGGCCACAGCCGGACTATAAAGCTCTTCATGGCCTGATCGGCCGCCTTATGCAGCTCGACCATTTGCTTTAGCTGGTCGCTCATTGGCACCGGATGTTCGGCCTCAGCATACTGAGACCAAAACAGCTTCTCCGTCGAGCTTCCGTCCTCGGCCTGGTAAAATTGTGCGGCATCGGACACACTGTGGGGCAAATCTGCGAATGCTCCTGAAGAACTCCGGATCCAGGTAAGTAATCGGTAATTTACTTTTACATGCTTGCTTTGCATATAGAAAGCCTTACCCACCGCTATCTTCTTCATCGTGTCGATCTCTTGGAGGGCCTTCTGGGCCTCGGCCTTGGCACTCTTTGCGCTCTCAAGGGCAGCGGCAAGCTCAGACTCCTGTGTCTTCGAGTCAAGCTCCAACACCTCGTGCTTCGTCACAAGAGCCTGGAGCTCTTGCTACACCTCGCCCACCCGAGCCTCGTGCTTCTCTCGCTCGGCGTGCTCCTTGGCCGCTTTATCTTCGGCCTGGGTTAGCGCTTGCTTCAGGGTCGCCACCTCGGTCATGGCCCCTGGCAAATATACAATGATCCCGTCATTTTGCAATCGCGTCCTTTTTTACATATACATATCTATAGACGGGGTATTACTTACCCTGGTTCTCCTCGAGCTGCCTCTTGGCAAGGCCGAGCTCTTTCCTGGACCCTTTGAGGTCCTGCTTCAGTACGGTGACCTCCGCAGTCAGTGCGGCAGACGCCAGCAGCGAAGCCTGCATACGCATATTGACATACTTATATTAGACTCCTGCGATATTATTTGATCCTCTGTTCGGCTTTTCTTTGTGAACACCGAACAAAGCATCAGGGGCTACTGTCTATGCGGTAATATTTCTACTATATTTTAAAACACTTACCTCAAAGCCTGTTAGAAGACTGGCACAGGCTTCAATCAATCCGCTCTTGGCAGACTGAACCTTCTGGATCACCGCACTCATGATAGTGCAGTGCTCCTCATCGATGGAAGCGCTGCGAAGCGCTTCCAGCAGATTGTCCGGCGCCTCTAGATGGACAGAGGTCACCGGCACAGGCATCCTGCCCCTCTTAGAAGGAGGCCGCCTGCCCGAGCCCGGAACCGCTGGAGGGTCGGGCGCGGTGTTTGGCTGAGGGCCGAACTCGGAGCTCTCGGGGGCCCCGTCCCCGCGGCTCCCGAAGTCCGGAAGGTCGCCTTGAGGCGCCTCCAGGACTGTCTCCCCTCGACCTGGTGCCTCTTGAGACAGCACCTCGGCATCGTCAATAGGATGAGGGGAGGTGGCGGTCGGCACTGGATCGCTATCCATGTCCGACGAGCCCAGGGAGCCGTCCGATGATACATCGATGCTGGTTCGCGGCGGCCTGCATAATCATGTTCGGCGTTAGGAAAAGCAGTGCGACAAAGGAATGCTATGAGTTACTCTGGTATTCGAATACTTACGATCTCCCCGGGGGCTTGGCCCAGGGCAACCACTCGTCTTCGCCCTCGTCGGCGGCGGTGTCCGGAAGGAGAGTCCTCCCCTTCTTGGACCCTTCGGCCTCCCCAGTTGGGGCGGCCTTCCTTTTCTTGTCTCCCCCGCCTGGAGGGGGAACATCTTCTTCCTCCTCATCTTCAGGGGAAGAGTGTGCCGCAGAGTTATCGGACGATGAGTCCGATAACACCTGGCATCGGGAACTCTTTCGGGTTCCCTTGGCCTTCTTGGTCTTCTCCGGCACCTTGTAAGGAGCCGGAGCCAGCATCTCCATCAGGAGAGCGCTCGCAGTGTCTTCGGGCAAAGGGGCCGGACAGTTAGTCTGCCCCGACATGTCCACCCAGTCCTATCAAAGGCAGGGAGATTAGACCCCGCGCATAATTAAGCTAGGGAGAATAAATGACCTACGGGATGTATTGAACTCACCGGACGCGCTAGGCGCTTTGCGCTTAGTCCGCGGTCCTCGGCAAGAGAAGGGGGGACCTCGGTGCCCTTGAATAGCACCTTCCAGACGTCCTTGTGCGTCATATCAAAGAGCTCGCTCAGAGTCTGGTGCTGGGCCGGGTCAAACTCCCACAAGGTAAAATCCCGTTGTTGACACGGGAGGGTCCGGCTGATGAGCATAACTTGGACTATGTTGACAAGCTTGAGCTTCTTGCTCGCCATGCTCCGGATACATTTCTAGAGTCCGTCCAGCTCCACTGATGAACCCCACGACAAGCCCTTCTCTTTCCAAGAAGTGACCCGTGTTGGGAATCTGGATCGAAACTCAGGGGCTGCCACCCATTTGGCGTCGTGTGGCTCGGTGATGTAGAACCATGCCGATTGCCATCCCTTTATTGTCTCCACGAAGGAGCCTTCGGGCCATATGACGTTGGGCATTTTGCCCACCATGGCTCCACCGCATTCTGCTTGTTGGCCTCGTACTACCTTCGGCTTGATATTGAAGGTCTTTAACCACAGGCCGAAGTGGGTCCGGATGCGAAGGAAAGCCTGACACACGACGATGAACGCCGAAATGTTGAGGATGAAGTTCGGGGCCAGATCATGAAAGTCCAGCCCGTAGTAAAACATGAGACCACAAACGAATGGATGGAGGGGAAACCCTAGTCCGCGGAGGAAGTGGTGAAGGAAAACTACCCTCTCATAAGGTTCCGGTGTAGGGACGATCTACCCCGCAGCGGGCAGCCGATGCGTGATGTTCGCGACTAAGTATCCGGCTCCGCGCAGCTTCTTGATGTCTCCCTCCATGATGGAGGAGACCATCCACCTGCCTCCCGCTTCGGACATGATTGGAGAAGGTCGAGGTGGGAAGTGCGGACTTGGGCGCTAGAGCTCGAGTGTGCGAAAACGGATGAGCAAAGGAGGAAGAAGGCGTGGATAGAAAGGTGAATCCTTATCCCTTTATATGGGCGGACAAAACTAAGCGTCCCCACTTGCCTGGTAAAACTCACTTATCCCCCAGGCGCCGCAATTGATGGCGCGGTTGGGTTACCCACGCCCGTATTGATGAGAATCCCATAATAAGGGGACACGATCTCTGCTTTGACAAGACGTGTCAAAAAACTGCCTCGCGTTATGTGCGGGGCTGGTTAAAAGAAACGGTTCGAATAATCACCAGGCCATGACGTAACGTCATGCTGCCAAAAACAAGCCAGCAAATTAGATCTGTGAAAATATTATTCTCTCTATGGTGGAATGTGGAACTTATTTTGCAGGGTCGAACACTATCCTCGTATTCAAATTCTTCTATGATGTATTCGGAGAAGGAACCCACCTTGCAATGCCAAAGACAATACTGCGCGCCGGGCTCATCGTCATTGAAGCCTGGTTCAGGGGCTACTGAGGGAATCCTGGATTAGGGGGTCTCCGGACAGCCGGACTATCTCCATTGGCCGGACTGTTAGACTATGAAGATACAAGATTGAAGACTTTGTCTCGTGTCCGGATGGGACTCTACTTGGCATGGAAGGCAAGCTAGGCAATACAGATATGGATATTTCCTCCTTTGTAACCGACCTTGTGCAACCCTAACCCTCTCCGGTGTCTATATAAACCGAAGGGTTTTAGTCCGTAGGACAACAACCATAACATACAATCATACCATAGGCTAGCTTCTAGGGTTTAGCCTCTCTGATCTCGTGGTAGATCTACTCTTGTACTACCCATATCATCAATATTAATCAAGCAGGATGTAGGGTTTTACCTCCATCAAGAGGGCCCGAACCTGGGTAAAACATCATGTCCCCTGCCTCTTGTTACCATCTGGCCTAGACGCACAGTTCGGGACCCCCTACCCGAGATCCGCCGGTTTTGACACCGACAGGGGGAGTATTCATTTTTTGTGCGTAATAAGAAGGCACTTCCTTGCGTGCGAAGATATAGCTGGTGGGTCCGAGCTGTCAGCGGCGGTAACGTTTTTTTCATGAAATACAGAGGCCCGTTCGGTGGGTCCCTGATGTCAGGGAGGAATCATTATTTTGCTTGTAATAAGGTGGCATTTCCTTGCGTACGGTCGTGGACCCAGCTGTCGGCCTCTCCACGTAAAGTCCACTTCAGATGCATGTCGGTCGTTGACCATGTTGACCAGGCCGCGCTGAGAGCACCAGGACGGTGGACGACGGCGAGGCCTAGGAAGGGAACGACACGGAGGCAGGGAAGACTCGGTAGTTGTTTCCCACGCGGAGGGGAGTACGACTGTACGAGGGTTTACTGGTTCGTCTACCATCGCCGGAGAATAACAACAGGTGTGGGTGACTAGAGGGATGGCTAGGACAGTGATGGGAGTACGGTGGGGTGGTGAGGCCTGCGCGGCAGCAGAGCCAGCCGCAGGGAGTAGGGAGCACGCAGTCCCGCCGGCTCCTGTTTGAGCGGCTAGAGCAGGAAGAGTAGAGATTGAAGAAGCACGATGGCCATTGGATGGCCATCCAACAGTCACTGCTTGTGCATCAACCTTTTTTAGGAAAGCCTCAAATCTGTGGAAAACAGCATACATCCCATCTGCCATTATTTCTAATAATTTACAGCCCATTTGCTAATTATTAAGGTTTTTTTGGAGCCCATATTCTTTTTGTTAGCATTACAACCCATATTGTGGCCACGGTTAAAAAATTATACGAAATTTTGCATATTTCGGTGCGGTCCGAACTGTTTTTAATCCCGAAATTTCGACTCACATTCAAACTGATTTTAAAAATAAATGTATATCAATATAAAATCCAACAAATTCTCCATGCATAAAAATTAATGTAATTTCAAATCTCGAAATGAAAAAAAGATATTTGAAACTAATTGTCGGTTTGATGTGTTTTAAAAATGCACATCCCATTTCTCATTATTGATGGGCCATTTTCTCGGCCAGCCGAATGAAAGCTCTCCTCGTCTTGAAAGATTTGCAGCCCAACAGGCCTGACAAAGCGACTTAATTGGCAAATCACAAAAAAACTGGGTTGTGGCCGTGGACCCAGCTGTCAGCCTCTCCACGTACAGTACTCTTCCGATGGAATGTTGTTGACCATGCCGCGCCGAGAGAACCAAGGCGGTGGACGACGGCGAGGCCTAGGAAGGGGACGACGCGGAGCCAGGGAAGACGCGACAGTGGATGCCCACGCGGAGAGGAGTACGAGGGTTCACTGGTTCGGCTGCTGTGTGAGGCTGCCGTCGCCGCAGGGCCTGGCTAGTGGTGGGAGTAGTAGGGGGCGATGAGGAATCATCGGCAGCATAGCCGGCCACTGGAGGCAGGAGCAGGCGGTCTCCCCGGCGCTGGTTTGGGCGGCTGGTGCAAGAAGAGCAGCGATTGAAGAAGCAGCAGGACCGTTCGATTCAAACCCAATGGTTTCCGCTGCTAGAATCGTTTGTTGACTAAGTTGACAAGCCCTGCGTACGCGTCAAGTTAGTAGGCCCACAGGTCAGCCTCCCAACTGGTGCACCCCAGATGTTAGTGGGAGGAATCATTTTTTTGCATAATAAGGAGGCAGTTGATTGCGTGCGGCCAGGCCAGCGGAGGGAGTAGGGTGGGCCGGGGAAGCCTGCGCGACATCACAGCGGGCCACAAGAGGAGGGAGTAGGCAGTCCCACCAGCGCTAGTTTAGGCGGCTGGAGCAGGAAGATCAGAGATTGAAGAAGCACGTCGGCCATTGGATGGACATCCAATACTAACTGCTGCTAGAATCGTGTGTTCACCGACAAAGCCTTGCGTAAACAAGTCAGCCTCGAAATCTGTGGCGTGTACAACCCATTTGCTATTAATTTTATAATTTTTACTCATTTTCTAATTCATATGGAATTTATTGCAGCCCCTTTTCCATTTTTAGAATTGCTGGCCATTTTTTGGTCAGTACCAGGGTCAAAAAATTAACTATATATGTGGGAAATTTTGAAAATTCACAAATTTTTGCTGGGGAACGAAATATTCTTAATCCAAAAATTAATAGCCATACTAAAACAAATTTAAAAATAAATTAGTACTATGTCATGTTAAATCCAATGAAATACGTATAAGATATCAGTGAAGAACAAAAACAAAAAAAGAAACTTATATCCCATTTGCTATAAATTTTTTGGAATTTTCAACCCCTTTTGATATTACTTTTAACAGACATTGACCATACTCTTATGCCAGGCCGGAATGCATCCCTCCTCATCTTGAAAGATTTGCAGCCCAGTAATTCAGAGAAAACAAATAGGCCTAGCTTGGGTATTCTTCAAAAAGAAATATTGGGCTACCTATTTTCCCAAAGAACTGGTGCATGAGCATTTAGCTTTATTTATTTATTTATTTATTTACTTATTTATGTTTAGGGGACCATGAGCATGTACTTGGGCCGGATTCATGTGAGAGCCCCCCTTCCAGTTAATTATGGGCTTCTCTATTGGGCCTTCATCAGTGGGCTGCATGTTATCAACAAGTGGAAAATGTGTTCCGAGTTTCAAAAAAAATGTGTTCCGTACGATAAATAGTATGTGCTACGTACGGTACGGGGCACTAAAGGATCGAATCGTGCAACGACTTCCAAAACATTATGTTTGTCGTTCTAACAACACATTTATTCAACCAACAGACGAAATATACTACTGATTGTACATTGAAAACAGCAGCAGCAGCAACCAGGGCTGGGGGTGCAACAGAAGCAGTAAGCAGGCCAGAAGAGTGAAGACGCAGCTCTCTCTTCCAAACCAAGCATCAACCATCATTACAAAAGGGCTACCAAAAAAGAACAAGTGTATGCATCAAACTAAATAAAGATCCTACTACACCAAGTGTACGCATCTAACTAACTGGCTCAGTTAGACGTTACTATTTTTTTCCGAAACGGAGGCAAAAGAATTGCCTCGTCTATTAATTAAGAAGAAGAGAATTGCCTGGTTAATCTATGGAAAACCGGGCTAAAACCGAAGACGTTACTATTCATTAAGCTGAAGTGGAGTCGCAGATGGAGAGGAGTGGGAAACTTCAATGGTTCGGGTGCACGGCAGCACAGCCGCGGTGCCGCCCATAGGAGACAGGAGCAAGAACAGAGGTTGAAGAAGGAGCACGGCTGTTGGATTAACATCCAACGGTCCAGCTGCTAGAATCATTTGTTGATTAAGTTGACAAAGCCGTGCGTACACGTCCGCTTAGTAGGCCCACAAGTCAGTCACCAAATCTGATGGGTCCCAGCTGTCAACGGGATGAATAATTTTTTTTGCAAAACAAGGAGGCACTTCCTTCCGAGCGAAGATACATCCGGTGTGTCCCAGCTGTCAGGTGGAGGAAACATTTTTTCAGCTTAATAAGGAGGAACTTTCCTTGCGTGCGACCATGGACCTCGTGGGTCCCAGCCGTCAGGCTCTCCACGTAAAGTCCTCTTCCGATGAGTCTCGTTTGTTGACCATGCCGCACCGAACACAGCGAGGCGATGGACGACGGCGAGGCCCTGGACAGGAACGACTCGGAGATGGGAAAATGCGGTAGTGGAGTCGCAGATTGAGAGGAGGAGAAGGGTTATAACTGGTTTTGTTGCGGCGTGGGGCTGTAGTCTGTGGAGAATAACAGGAGGTGTCAAGGGGTGGAGGGATAGCCTGGCCGGCGGTGGGGTAGCGCTTCGCAGCGATGCGCTCTAAGTAGAGCCGCTAGCCGCCGGAGGCCGGACCATGCTGTCCCGGCGATGCTGGAGGAAGAAGATGAGAGATTGAAGGTGCATGCTGGCCATTGGATATAAAGCCAATGGTTGTGGCTGACACAATCATTTGTTGACCAAGTTGACAACGCCCTGCGTAGGCTTCGACCTATTGGCCCACATGTCAGCCTGCAAAAATGTGGCATATATTTAACCCATGTTTTCTAGAATGTACAGTCTATTTGCTGGGCTGGGTGAACAAATAATTTCGCGTCAATCAGGCCCATTTATATTTTCTAAGAAATCCCAGCCCATTTGCTCTTCCTCGAAATACACGTATTAGGTGGGCTCGTTATATATACTCCCTCCGTCCGGAAATACTTGTCATCAAAATGGATAAAAAGGATGTATCTAGATGTATTTTAGTTTTAGATACATCCCTTTTTGTCCATTTTGATGACAAGTATTTTCGGACGGAGGGAGTATAATGTTATGTTAGAAGGAGCAATTAATATCAAAGAATAAACTGGAGAGGCACATTATATATATATAATTAAGAAATAAGCGAGTTATTGCTCAAAATAAAAATGAGCACGTTATTATTAAATTGGTCCTTAAAATCTTCGCAAGCTTTTGTGCGCAGTCACTAGGATTTTCCTTGCCCGTGAGTCAAAAACAACCAGGATTTTCCTTGCCAACTTCCGTTAAACATTTACTTTTATAAGTTGGGATGTTTTTATAATGTATATATAAGTCTCTATAAAATATATGATAATAGTAATAATATAAATATATATAATGTGGTTAGAAGGGAAAACATAAATTGGACACATCATTACTTTTATAAGAGACTTGCGTTTTATACCCCACAGTAGGCATACTAACAAGTTCACACACAAATACAACAGAAAAGGTAAACATTCATATCAAACTCAGGTTCACAGGACACGTTCATATCCATAGCCAACATTCACAATCAACAACTCAAAATATTCATATATACACAAGCTCATCATATCTATGCATCCAAATGATTGATAGATCACACGACAATATTCATACATAATTTACAAAAAGATTCAGATATACACATGTTCAGTATGTTTATGCATCCACATGATTGAGATCACAGCCAATATGATCTATGGACGAACTTTAATTACCTAGGGTACAGCTCATAAATGGTGTTCAATCGGAGGTACTTCTTGCTAAAATTAGTTCTTGTACGAGTAAACTTTTCGAGTACATAAGAGGCATCACAGACAATCTGAACTTTGCTTGTAGGTTTATCCTCAAATAGTGGCCTCGTGCCCAGGGAGGTTTGAGCAACTTGGCCACTAATTTCATCCAACCAGTTTACTGGGTCATCTTGGTCCTGTATCTCGCCAAAATTCTACATTGAAGACGAGAAAGGAGGCGGTTGAGAAAATGAACCACCCAAATTTTTTTATGCAGTTCAACTGAAATGGAGCATCCTTGGCGTGCAGACTGATTAAGTGCCAGATGAATATACGCGTCAACCAACTTGTCTGGAATCTTTAGACTCCATGCCATATAGTTCGCTACCATATGTGCCGATAACCAAAAGGCACAAGTTGGGACCAAAGACAGGACTGCGTTTTTCTGGGCTATGCACCAAGCAATATTTTTGGCGTTCACTCTCCTAACACTTGGAGTTTGACAATTGGTTGACACCGGTTGATACTCGAATGAACACTTCTTATCAACATCGATGCTTGTCTGAGTGAACTTTGGAGTACATAGCAGCAGCATAAGTACCTGTCCATCTGATCATTTTGTGCAGTTCTACTGAAATCACCCGATGTAATGATTTGCCTGCGAGTTCAGGCTCCAAATTACTCCTTTATGAAATCGGCAAACAGTAGCACACTACCAAATTACCAATACATATGACAGGCACAATAATCAGGATAAAGACCTGTACCAACCTGTGTGAGGCAGTATATCAATTACTATTTCCTTTGCCTGGAAGCCGAGATAAGCCAAGCGACTGAAAGTAAAGGAAGAAAGCATGCAGAGTTTAGCGACTGACAGGAAAGGATGGAAGCTGTCGAGGCAATGAAGCACCCAAAGTTTTTGTGCAGTTCCACCAAAATCGAGCATCCCTATTGGCACATATATTGAGAGAGTGAGATTACTGTAATAGTGGGACTACTTTATGAAACATACACTAACAAATAGAAGCACCCTCATTATCTTAATGGGTAAAGTTAGCAACATAGTAGTCTTGCTTAAAGAGAGGTATTAGTTTATTTAATCAGTGCCAATTAGCTCAACTCAACACTCAAAGCATTGCCATTTATCATAGGTTGCAAAACTTTAACATGCGAAGATAAAGGAGTTTCTCATGACAGTAGCACGATACAAATAGAGATGACAGCAAACTAATATGGATGAAGGCCTTAGGCCCGTACCAACCTGAGAAAAAAAGCTTATTCATGTAGTCCCATAAGAGATGATAAAGCACTCAATGGAATCACACAATAGTATATATTTTTGTGCACTTCAAATGTATGGTTGAAATCACTCTTGTTTACCAGTGTTGAGATTATATCGAAAGATTATCAAGAACTTCCAGCAGAGTTAAAGCACTGGCTGGGATACAGTTCATTGTATTGTCTTGTGTACTTCCATTTAATGTATGATTGGCACACCATGATCCCTGTTTGCACAAGTAGGAACAAGGTGAAACCTTCATTAGCTTAGTGAGAAAGGATAGGAAGACATTAGCATATTACTCAACCAGTAGCATCAAATTCATGATGGACAATACGCAAAACATTGCCTCATTGAACCAATGGCAATAAATTGACATGCAAAACAATAGCACTATTATGTCATGACACTAATAATATTCCCTCCCTGCTCCACCCCATGATTCACCTCCATAGACAAACATACACACGTACATGATTCAGCATAGGGTCCTACTAAAGATTTGTTTAACTCCAATAGGAAAATTAGGCAGTAATAAATTAGTGGTACTTAAGTACTCCTAATTAATTAAGTGAGACAGCAGAAGTGGAAGGGCTCCCTGGAGGATCGTCTCACATGTAAGGTAGTCGTTGCCGGAGCCCTTGAATGGCCTCGACTGAGGCCTCTGGCTTCAGCAAGATTGCCTTGGCACTGTTTATTCTTCTTCTTCTTCTTCCTCTTCATGCTATGTTTCTCTTTCTCCTCACCAGTTGGTGAAACCAAGTACATGATTGGCCTTCTAATTCAGAATTGGTTTTGTCAGTGAGGGAGTACAAGTGTACTAGTAAAAAACAACATTATTTTCTCATGGCAGTCGGAAAATAGAGATGAACACATGCATTAAATATCATTCTTACCTAAAGGAAGGTTATGGCGCCAATATGGATGATGAGGATTGGAACACAGATCTCCCTTTGCGCAGTTCCACCAAAATGAACCAACTGTTCCATTCTGACATTCCAGTTAAACATCACAAAAGTCACTTCGTTTAAGAAGAGTTTTGTGCAGTGCACCAAAAGGTCACAACAGCAACCAGGTGAATTGGATATCCCTGTTTGCACAAAAAGGCACAGAGGAAACAGTCAGAGTCTCAAACAATTACAGGAAAAAACATTTGGCTAAACTTGTCATGGCTTATAACAGTGGGTGCACCACCAGTCCAGCACCATGTACATAAACAGGGGCATAAAGTGGTGATTCATAGTTTGTTGCCCCGAGAAACAAACATCCAAGAAACATATCTGGGTTGGTCCCATTTTTGTTCACTCTAGCCACCTACTCCTATGTGTGGATAGCAAATCTAGTCCTGGTCATACCACTGTGTACAGCGTTACCCCTATATTCCCCTTTTCGACCAAGAGACCGGTTGGATGACCAGTCTGTACTACTTTCACCCCCTTTCCTTCCTGTTTGTACCAAGTCCGATGTACATACTAAATTCCCCCACCCCCACTTTATTTCTTGTTTGAACCAAGTACTCCCTCCGTCCGGAATTACTTGTCATCAAAATGGATGTGTCTAGAACTAAAATACATCTAGATACATCCATTTCAATGACAAGTATTTTCGGACGGAGGGAGTACAAGATTCGACTCCATGAAGTAGCTTTACCTCTAACAATAGAAGAAAAAAAATGTGATGTTGGACCATCCGATAGAGAGGGGCTGAGAGGTAGAAAATGATGCACATGCAGTGACGTAGCGAGCTGGGGAAGTAGAGCTAAGTCGGTTTCGAATGAAGATATACCTGAAGGTCGTCGGGATGTGGATAGGTGGGCAGCGGGAGGCCGGATCCGCCCACAGGCAACGACGAAGGGATCGGAGGACCTCCCACGCTGGCGCTCGACCAGAGATAACGGTGCGGCCGGCAGTGGGTCTCCTCCCTCGCTGTCGACGACGACCTAAACGCTGTCCCTCCTCCCCTTCACCGGCGGAGGGGGATACGTCCGGATTTGAAACCAGCGGTGAGGATAGAAAGCCAGTGTTTTTTGAAGGGAGAAAGACAGTGTTACTACCCCTATCTTGTTTAAATCTTGAGAGGATGAGAGTGTGTGAATAGAGCAACCCTAGCAAGCAAGCGCGGAGGCTCCGGCCTATATATTCGTAGTGAGCAACCCTAGCAAGCAAGCAACCCCTATCTTCGTCAACTCGTACAAGACCGAGAAATTTGATTACTACAATGCCCTCTCCCTCGCGGACTGAGTTCCGGTGCCTTAACTGCACCTGCCTTTGGCTACATAACAGGAGGGCCAACCACCTGTTGGGCCCACCTGTCATGGACGCAAAGGCAGGATCAGTAAGTTGAAGCTTTCGCTATCCCTCCCGCACGAGGTGGACGGACATGCAGCAGTGGATTCGATACTATAGAAGTAGGAGTAACATCATTATTGTTTGTCTTCTCGAAGAGGCGAAGAGCCAAGCGCAACCCGAACGTGGCAGTTGCGAACGCTCGCGTGGTGCGGTTCCTTGGAGTACTAGCCAGGCTCTTGCATGAGACAAAATTGCTATTGTTTAACAATTAAACTCCATTATCCATTGGTTGATACTCATTCTGCATAGGTCCACGCGCTTAGCACCGTTTCCTCCTGGGGTCACCAATGTTTATTTGCTAATTAATAGCATTGCATGCAATGAACAAGCCATTGCAAATCATTAAAAGCATGCACACCTCTCATCTCTTATTGGTTGATATGTCAAGAAACAAGAAACAAGGTAGAAGTTAATGCATCGCGCCTAAGTGTTTTGGGACTATTTGGTTTTCGTAAGATGACTTACGCACCTAGACGGAGGGAGTAGTATAGCCCTGTAAACCGGAAAGGAGTATTTGCCTTTCTAGAGATTTCAACAAGTGACTAGACTACACCGTGTACAGTACTCCCTCCCTTCCGGTTTATAGGGCTCAAATCTCAAATCTCATGAACCAAGGCATTTTGCGATTGGAGGAATGTATCCCGTACTTTACAAAACTACCCTAATTAAACTCATGCATTAATTATGTAGTTCTCTCATTTTCCTCTCCTCCTTGGTCATGGTGCACAACATTGAGCACTCCTATATGACTAGCCACTCTATCTACATGCGGGACATTTCAAAGCATCCGGGCCCGTGTGCCATCCACCAAATCACAGGGAGGTGCTACAGTCAAGACTCACCTATAACCCCGGTGTGGCCGTCATGACCCGTCATATCACAAAACTCACACCTTTACCAGCAGTGGTAAGGTGGCCTCCAAGTTGGATTGGACGAAGCAACCATCATTTCACTTGAACGCTCGTTCAAGCCCTTTCTTCCCTTTCTTGAAGAAAACCTCACTCCAGGCTACTCACTTCTGCCATTTTTCTTCTGTACCAACAAAGAAAAGGTGGGCGAATCAGTTATGTTTCTATATTTTCATTCCAAGAATCTTCTTTTTGCGAAGCACCGAACGATTCTCACATCCTATTCTTTTCCTGTTTTCATTGTGATTGCGGTTTCCTTTCGATTGCTTTTTGTTTGTCAGTTCATTGATGGATCCTGGATCACTAGGCAATGAGTTGGCGGACAACCCACTGGAGACAGCGATCTCCAGGAAGCGAGCACCGACCAACGAGTTGACCATGTTGGCGGGCCAACCCATGGAGACGAAGAACTCCAAGAAACAAGCATTGGCCAAAGAGTTGAGGACGTTGGCGGATGAACTCCTCAAAGGAAGTTGGAAGAACGGCAAGGGCCCCATCGTGCCTACCCCAGGAACTCTGATTGCCACCTATGTGAGGCTCAAGACCGAGTTTGAGGAGATAGTCGTCGTTGAGAAGCATTATTCCCCTAGCAAGGTGATGGCCCCCATCGAGGACGAGGAGATGGCCCCCGGAGGGATGAGATCCCCCGGTGAGCTGCACAAGGTAAAAAATAATGGCTTATTGCCATAGTTGTGGTTTTTGATTATTTGCAATGTGCTTGCTAATATGTTAGGGTTGTGCAGGTGCCGGTGGACGTCTTGATGATTCCGGTGTCGTGGCCCGTCCTGTTGGCATAGCCCCGGAGATCGATTCTGATGCCGATGTCCATCCTGTGGACATCGCCCCAGAGATCGATTCCGATGTCGCGGTCAGTCCCGCGGACATCGCCCCAGAAATCGATTCCCATGCCGTTGTCTGTGCTGTGGTCATTACCCGAGAGATCGATGACAAGAAATAGTTGGTCGCGCTAATCCTTCAGGGTAGTTTGCATTGCCCTGTGTTTAATTACCAGAATGATGTGTGTTATCAAACCATCTTAGGGCTAGTGCACTGTCTTGTGTGGGCGGATCTTGCTACTTTTGTTTGATAGTGAATCATGCGAACCCTCTCCGAGTTATGGAAACAGATGTATCCTCACCAGCTTTTGATGTAATATATGGCATGATTAGATGTAAGTTTGAACTGTTTATCATATCAGCAGGGCTTGTTTGATGATTCTTGGTGTTAGTAGGCTAGCTACTGTGCGAGCTATAGTACTTGCAAAACACTCACTGAAGAGAAACGTTGGGGCTGATGAGCTAGTGGTACGCTTATACTTTATCCCTCGTCGATCGACCAATAGCCCTAGCTCCTAAAATTGTAGGCTTAGCGATCGATGACCTAGGCGGGCTAGTTTGGCCTAGTGGGTTTCAGTGATATGACATGCAACACAAAATCATAGCAGTGCAGAGACATACTCCCTCCGTTCCAAAACAGATGACCTAGGCGGGCTAGTTTTCCCTAGTGGGTTTCAGTGATATGACGTGGTACAGTGCCGTCCAGTCTTCGCGTGTGGTAGCAGTATTGCGGGTACAGTAAGTTTTCTTGAAGAAGCGGAATTCAACAAAGTCATGATGGTTCCTTCGTCCGAACAACTTACAGTGGGAAAGGTTGGGCCTGTGATACGACCGGGGTAGACCATGATAATTTTGTGCATGGCAGGTGGACCAGGATGGTCGACGTCCCACATGTCGGCGAATGAAAGTATTCTTTACGATATAGAGGACGAGCAACGAGTATTCATTGTTTATTTTTGATGAAAGCTATTGTCTCCACTATTACGACGAGGAGTGTGAAACACGGCAGCCCGGTGAACTTGGCATGTGCACCACTCCCTCCTTCCTCATGTAATGCCCAGGTTACAACTTTTTCTCACTTTCTCTCTATCTATTTCCTCTCACATGTTTTTACCTTTCTTTTTTTAAGACACAATTGTTTTTATGCCTTTTTTAGAATTATTTTTTATACCTAGGAGCACATGTAGAGATGGGCTCTTGCAGAGCCCACTCCTTGACTTTGTCAATGCCTCTCTCTCCTCCACATAAGGAGTACTACTTGCTATGCATGCATGCGGCAGGCAGCTGGCGTCTTGAGGGGCCAGGGCGGTGAGAGCGGGCTCCGGAAGCGGTCCGGACTCTAGCATAATTTTGGTTTTTACAGTATTTCTTTCTCCATTGATAGGTAGGCCCGTGTAGATAGATAAAGAACACGAGCTGATGAGGCGCATGCGGACTGTTTGACTGGTCAACCAGACAAATACAGAGCTATAAGCTGAGCCAGTGACCGTATAATCACCATATCTCGTAAACAATGATCAAAGTGAGCTATCAAGACAAGTTCGATGACTACCAATGCATTTTACTCGGTAATAAATGACCAGTATTGAAGGGGAATCCAAATTTGCTTCGTCTTCTGTCCTTGAGCTCTTGACAAACCAATGCACTATACGGTTGTCCGGCCACTCCACCCCAGAGCTCTCACCAAGCGTCGTTCATGCCACCGCGCCGCACACTAACCGGTAAGGCAGCGATGGCATCCCGCCACGCCGAGTTCCTCACTGCCCACGACCGCACACAAAATGGTAGGGAAGCGATGGCATCCCGCCGTGCCGAGTTCATCGCCCCTCACGACCTCACAACTATGTGGGAGGAATTTGAAGATGCCAAGGCCGAATGGGCGGTAGAGCAAGAGGCAGCCAAAGCCGCACAGAGGGAGCGGAAAAGTCAGAAAGCACTCAAGAAAAGAGAGGCCCGCCGCCGCAAGAAAGAAAAGAATGCATGCGCTGCTGCGGAGAGGTCGGCGGAGATCCAAGCACGGTGGGGTGACGCCAACAAAGTCGGGAAGGAGAATGACGACGTCTGGCCAGCATGTGGGAAGTAGTAGTACTAGTAGTTAGTGTGTGTGTCTGTGTCTGAGTACGAGCATGTACCAATACTACTAGTTACCACTGTAGTTTTTAGAGCAAATTACCAGTACATTAGCCTAGACTAAATGGAAAAATTCCTATCCTAAGCATCAAATGGCATCTCTTTCTCTATAGGAATTGAGATGCATGTCACCTCACTTCCTATGATTTTCATATTCCTATCCTATGAAAAAAGGAGGCCTCTGTTGGAGTAACTACTGTAACTAGCAATACTGCTGGTACAGTAGTTTTCTTCAAGAAGCGGAATTCAACGAAGTCATGATGGTTCCTTCATCCGAGCAACTTCAAAGTGGGAAGTGGGCCTGTGATTTGATGGCTCATTAGTCACTGTTACTGCGGCGCGACGACCTGGGTGACTCTCCCTTGGAGTTCTGCATGCATGGCAAGTGGACCAGGATGGTCGACGTCCCACATGTTGGCGAACGGAAGTATTCTTTCCGATATCGAGGAGCAAGGAGACCGCGTGGTATAGTATCACTGCTGATTGGTTCGCAAAAAATAGTATCACTGCCGATTTATAATTATTTTTTATTTTTGATGAATGCTAGCGTTTCAACTCTTACGATGAAGGGTGCCAAACACGGCACGTGCTGGATGTCCCACATGTCAGCGAAAGGAGTGGGACGTGAACAGCATGGTAGAGCCCATCATAAAAAACAGCGTGGTAGAGCGTCTCCACTTCTTCCACTTCTGGGTCGGAGAGAAAGACACGTCTAGTTGGAAGGTCTCGGGGCATACACGTAAACAAATATAAAAGTTAATATGTGCCTCCAACTAATATAGTAGTAGTAGAGTACTTAGGCACGTACTCCATAACATCACCGTGCATTGCACGCACAACATTTAGTGGTAGTACGTAGTAAGAGACAAATGCCGCCCAACAGTTCCCTTCTCGACCTACTTTTGGGTGTTTGATATAGTGTATGGAGGGTACATGAGTCCACGCTAGTTTAGCACAAATACACTAGAAGCATGCATGAAGAGAGCATGCATGAAGAGGGGTGCTACCTCTTGAGCACTGCGTTGGATTTCCCCGAAGAGGAGAGGATGATGCAGCAAAGTAGCGTAAGTATTTCCCTCAGTTTTTGAGAACCAAGGTATCAATCCAGTAGGAGGCTATGCTTCGTCTTTTGTCCTTGAGCTCTTGACAAACCAATGCACTATACAGTTGTCCGGCCACTCCACCCCAGAGCTCTCACCAAGCGTCGTTCATGCCACCGCGCCGCACACTAACCGGTAAGGCAGTGATGGCATCCCGCCGCGCCGAGTTCCTCGCTGCCCACGACCGCACACAAAATGGTAGGGAAGCGATGGCATCCCGCCGTGCCGAGTTCATCGCCGCTCGCGACCTCACAACTATGTGGGAGGAATTTGAAGATGCCAAGGCCGAATGGGCGGTAGAGCAAGAGGCGGCCAAAGCCGCACAGAGGGAGCGGAAAAGTCAAAAAGCACTCAAGAAAAGAGAGGCCCGCCGCCGCAAGAAAGAAAAGGACGCACGCACTGCTGCGGAGAGGTCGGCGGAGATCCAAGCACGATGGGGTGTCGCTGACAAAGCCGGGAAGGAGAACGACGGCGTCTAGCCAGTATGTGAGAAGTAGTAGTACTAGTAGTTAGTGTGTGTGTGTGTTTGAGTACGAGCATGTACCAGTACTACTAGTTACTACTGTAGTTTTTAGAGCAAATTACCAGTACATTAGCCTAGACTAAATGGAAAAATTCCTATCCTAAGCATCAGATGGCATCTATTTCTCTATAGGAATTGAGATGCATGTCATATCACTTCCTATAATTTTCATATTCCTATCCTATGAACGAAAGGAGGCCTCTGTTGAAGTAACTACTGTAGCTAGCAGTACTGCTGGTACAGTAGTTTTCTTCAAGAAGCGGAATTCAACGAAGTCATGATGGTTCCTTCGTCCAAGCAACTTCAAAGTGGGAAGTGGGCCTGTGATTTGATGACTCATTAGTCATTGTTACTGCGGCACGACGACCTGGGTGACTCCCTTGGAGTTCTGCGTGCATGGCAAGTGGACCAGGATGGTCGACGTCCCACATGTTGGCGAACGGAAGTATTCTTTCCGATATCGAGGAGAAAGGAAACTGCGTGGTGTAGTATCACTGCTGATTGGTTCACAAAAAAAGTATCACTGCTGATTTATAATTATTTTTTATTTCTGATGAATGCTAGCATTTCAACTCTTACGACGAAGGGTGCCAAACACGGCACGTGCTGGATGTCCCACACGTCAGCGAAAGGAGTGGGACATGAACAGCGTGGTAGAGCCCAGCGTAAAAAAACCAGCGTGGTCGAGCGTCTCCACTTCTTCCACTTCTGGGTCGGAGAACACACGTAGTACTAGTACTTAGTGGTATGAACGATACAAAGTGCGACCTGGAGACAAAGACATGTCTAGTTGGAAGGTCTCGGGGCACATACACGTAAACAAATATAAAAGTTAATATGTGCCTCCAACTAATATAGCAGTAGTAGAGTACTTAGGCATGTACTCCATAACATCACCGTGCATTGCACGTACAGCATTTAGTGGTAGTACGTTAAGAGACAAATGCCGCCCAAGAGTTCCCTTCTCGACCTACTTTTGGGTGTTTGGTAGAGTGTATGGAGGGTGCATGAGTCCACACTAGTTTAGCACAAATACACTAGAAGCATGCATGAAGAGAGCATGCATGAAGAGAGCATGCATGAAGAGGGGTGTTGAGTTGAGCATGCATGAAGAGGGAACAACTATGCTGAGATGAGAACGCAAACAAACACACCCTATATGCCACGCATGTTCATACCATTTGTGCCTTTCTACTTCACTTACTGCGCTACATTACTCAGGTTCGTACGTCCACTGCTGGGTACATGTTCGTCTCGTAGTTCCAGTCCCACGTGTTCTTCATATAGATGGAACGATCCTTGCATAACACGTGCACCTTGATGCTAGATGTCTCGCGTGTTGGCAAAAGGATGAACAAAGCTCACGTAAAAAAATAGTGGAAGAACATAGATTCCGGATGACCGAGAAGGAGCAGGGAACCTCGTGGTGGAGCGTCTGCACTCATAATATTTAATATTATCCAGCGATATAAAATTAACTAATCATCTCCACAGTGGACTGGAAGAGTACGAAACACGACACCCAGTGTAGTATCATACTAGTACATGGATAACCCACGCTATCACCATATTTCTTGGCTTCCGTGCGACACCTATCTCTAGTAATCCAGCAGCCTATATCGCTTCTCCCTCCACGTCTCTATCAAAGTGCGGCAGGTTGGCGTTTCTGCCATCTATTGAGGTAGGTTAACTATCACATGTTAGCGACATGCCAAGAGCATTCTAAAAAAAAATTCCTTTCATGTTACATTTTCAAAAAGAAAAAATCCTTTCACGTACGAATTTGCATGTATGCTTTGAGCAACTTGCATGTCCTATACTGCTCCTGTTTGATACTCTAACTTAGCTAGAGGTTGGACTAACTCATGACTAAACCTGAACTAACTGTAGCCAAAGAGGTGTTTGGGTGACAGGGTTAGATTGACAATAAATGCACTTCATGGAGAGAGAAAAGTGATTTTTCAGTGGTCCCAATGAGAACTATCTCCAGTTAGCACCTCTTGGGTGGGATAGGTTTTTTGGTGGGTTCGGTGCAACTTGCTCCTATTTAAACCCTCGTGCTTGGATAGTTTAGGGCTATTTGAGCCCCAACTAGCTCAAACTAACTCTAACCCATGGATCCAAACAGGGCCTATGGCCAGTCTCGACGCGGAGAAGTCGCGTGCACCGGGAAGCGGCGCTCTCTCGGCCGTCGCACCACTTCAAAGACGGCGCCAGTGAGAGGTTGCCTCCGCTCTGGCCAGGCATTAATGCGGCACTAACGCTCCAGGGGACGCTGACTGTTTCACGCAGGAAGCGCGCGCTGGCAAGGGAGTATAGGTTTTGAACCGTTTCAGGTGTAGTACTGGTAGTTTGCAAAACTACTCAATTATTGCACTCAGTTTCCTAAGAAATTGTGGTAAAAACGTTACTCCACAGCCCGCTTCCCTTCTCCTTCCTCTTCCACCGCCCGCGCACGTCCACGGGAAGCGACCGGTCAACCGTTATATAGGAGTGCTATCACAAAAAGATGCATGCATGACCACTAAAATTTCCATATTAAAGCGCCGCTCTGGCGGGAGTATGGCGTATGTTGTTACCTTCGGCCGGCCCATGGCTACCGGGTGACGGCGACCAGAGAAGAGGCGGCGGGAGGGGAATGAATGCAGCTACTGTTTGGGTTCGCCTTCCGGCTTAAATAAATGCGCAACATCACGTGTACCCGCGGGTGCACAAATTGTAACATACGTGTCTGCTTAAGTGGGCGTCACGTAACTAGTGTGTGTGTGTGAGAGAGATTCTGAGAGATAGAGTGCGTGTGTGCGACTCTACTCTTCGGACATGTACTCAACCTTTTGCATCGGGATATAAGTATAATGGTATTTACTTTAGCTAGTGATTTACGTGGCCATGTTAACGTGGTTGTGTCAAAAAAATGTCACTTCCTGCTCGTGATTTGCGTTATATAATTACAAGCAAGATTCTCGTGCATTGCACGGAACATCAATATGCATTTTTTTTACAGAACACCTGTTGTGATTGACCCATGCAGGAGTAATCCCATGTGTAAAACCTAATGATATCTCAAGAATTTTATCAGAAAACTGGTATCTCGAGAATGTCATCGAAAAAAATGAAAGATGAGAGATAAGGCGAGGAGGAGTGGAGCGTGGTGGTGACTGGTGGTCGGAATGGGCGGAGGCATGGGGATGGACGGCGCCGGCAGGCGACAGCGGCCACCATGCATGCTAGATTGTTCCAGAGACTTATTCCTTTTTTTAATTGCTGAGCAATGAGGTTGCGAGAGATAATGATGTGGAGAGAGGTGTCGATATCTTTTGTAAAATATCATAGTTTTCTTTCTATCCTCAGATATAGATCATACGGTCTGTATTACAAGATGGCAGGCACACCATCACCACCAACTCATTTTTTTATAAGGGTACAAATGATAAGTTTGCTGACTACTAAAGTAAAGTGGAATTTGTCCATGTTATGCAAGTAAATAAAGGTGATTGTTTATCATACGGGTAAGGTTGGATGAAGGGTGGTAGGAACAAATGCTCCGCCTAGAGCATGTGTGTGTGAGATGGAGTCTTAGTGTGTGTGTGGGGTGTGTGTGTGAGAGAGAGAGGAGAGAGATGGAGTCTTAGTTTGTGTGTGTGAGAGAGGGAGAGAGATGGAGTCTTAGTGTGTGTGTGGGGGGGGCGTGCGTGCTTGCGTGTATGTGTGTGTTTGTGTGTGTGTGTGTGAGAGAGAGAGATGGAGTCTTAGTGTGTGTGTGTTGGGGGGGTGCGTGCGTGTGTGTGTGTCGCGGGGTCCTCTGTGGCGGATGTAATTTAAGTGTGCATGGCTTTCATCATAGAGAGGTGATGTGTATGGCAGAGGCCACCAACGATGGGGTGCGACAGAGAAAATGCCCGTAGAGAGGGAAGAGAAGGTGTGTGCGCGTGAGAGGAGTCGACTTCGAGAGAACGTGTTTGTTCGAGAGACACCAAGGAAGACTACTATATATCGATGGTGCATGTAGGCGGGAATTAAACTAAGGGATGGTCTTATTGGTTTCGGGGATATAGGGGAAGAGTGAGAGGCGGGGTAGCTAGAAGGAGATTGTTAAGTGTGAGTGTGTGTTTTACCCATCCAGGCGGAAGTTATGTGCACAAAAGAGGAGAACGATTCGATGTGGCGTTAGGATTGAGGGTAATTAACTACGTATGGAGACATAGAGACCTTGAACGTGCATGTGTGAGAGGTATACATGTATACGTGGGATGTGTGTGTGTGTGTGCGCGCGCATGATCGAGATAAAAGAAAGAAGACATAAGTCATAAGATCAACGACATGGGAGAGACGGATCGGTATGACAATATGCATGCATATGAGAATGCATGGAAGAAGTCCCGACAATTGAGCATGTGTTTTTGTGTTTAAGAGATAGTGGCATGGGCTGGAGCATGCATCTATGGCGAGCAGAGGGGGTGAGGCGCAACGATTGTGCTAAAAGAGACCAACCTATAAATGCATATGTATGGAGAGACATATATAGGGTGATAGGAAGCAAGACTCCGTGCGAGAAAGAAATGTTGACGGAGAAACTACAGATAGATACAGAGATGGAGATGCTAGCTAGAGGGACATCCGCTAGTTTCGGTGTTGGAGATGACCGTCGGGTGGTTCAAATGGTGAAGTTATATATGTGTGTGAGAGGGCACTTGACTGCATGTAGAGAGAAACATATGTAGTATGCGTGATAGGAATCAAGAGTGAGGGCAAGAAAGAAGGTTGATGGAGAAACAAACAAATAGAAAGATAAAGATGCTAGCTAGTGTGCGTTAGAGATAGGAGTCGAGTGGATCAGAAGGCTGGGTTATGTGTGTGGGTGTGAGAGAGATAGAGAGAGGGTGCGTGTGAGTCACATACAAACAGATATCAGAGAGAAATGAGATCCAGAGAAACGGAGTTTTGTGTCTGCGAGAGAGAAAGATATTTCACAACGAGAGTGATAGCTAGAGAGACATACGAGGGAACGCAAGATATCTCTAGGGAGAGAGGGTGTGTGTGAGCGACATACAAGAGAACAATGGAGAAATATGAGACCCTGGGAGACAGATTTTGTGTTTGTGTGTGAGAAAGAGATATTGAAGAGGAATAGTCGTAGGTTCTCATATCTAAGGAGCGAAAGACATCTCTGTATGAGGGGTGTGCGAGTGGCACACATGGGAATAGTAGAGAGAAATGAGACCCCGAGAGACAAAGTTTTGTGTTTGTGTGAGAGAAAGAGATTCCACATGGAGAATCATAGTTAGAGACACATAGCAAGGAGAGAGATATACTTAGAGAGAGATAGAGTGATGAAGGTCGAGGGAGAGAGTACCGTCAGTGTGTTACGAAGATAAAAGATCATTGTCGACATACAGGTAGCACGAGAGATACCTGAGAGACGATGAACGCGTATAGGTCCATGAGAGATAGTCCTATATAAGCATGAGTGATAGCTACATGAGACAAATATCTGGATTAAAGGGGATTCAAATATTTAAACCGGAGATCACGACATCGATAATATCATAACGCAAATTGGTGTATCAAACATGCATATTCATTTGAATTTGGGCACACGTGTAATGTTATATAGTTTATCAATATTGGTGATCCATAGATTCTTCAATTACAAACAATGCATGGTTTATATGCAATTAATGTCTAAACGGGATTACACTATATGTTAGTGTGTGAAACACATTATACATGTTTGAGAAGTAAAAAAAACCCGCATGAAACACACATTAATTGGAGACAGTTAGCGAGGAATGCATACATTGGATTTCAACATAAAGTGGTTTCAAATATTTGAAAATCCAAATTGATGGATACAACCTTATGAATCTGAGATCATGCCATTTGTAAACCATATTTATGTATAAATGATGTTGTGATTTTGAAAGTATATATAAAAAATGATGTATATAGAATGTAATTCCAATTGAAAATGGATCCCGCCCGAAAAAAAAATAGAATACAAACGGGATTCGAATTGAGTTGGCACGGTAAACGTGCACTCTGCAAAATTTGAACGAAGCGGGGAAAGTCGCAGTAACCGCCCGAAACCAAAATCTGTGAGATGGAAATCACTACTGCCTATCCCTGCCACGCAAAGCTTATATGCTGGATTTCTATAGGTTTCGATAGGGGTAGGTTTGTAATTTCACCCAAATGTGACGTAACCACCTCTCATCCGGATTCATACACAGTGGGCGCCAAAACACAATGTGTCCTCGGCTGAAATCGACTCCCTCCCTGATTCATATTCATACACGGTGGGCGCCAAAAACAAACTCTCGTCGGCAAATATTCGGTGTATGCGAGATTACCGTCCTATCCCCAACCGACTAGTGTTGCTGTGATGTAGTAGAAATTTGAAACGGGGGCTAAGTTTGTAAATTTCCTCGCATTTGAGACAAGCGCGCCCTGAATACATGGTTCCCCCTTCCTCTCTACCCCCCTTTTCCCCATTCGTACTCCGTGGGCGCCAAAACAGCCTCTCCACCCCACCCTCCTCCGTCCGCCACCCCATCCACCGCCGTCCTCCTCCACCATGCCGGAGCTGATACCTCGCCACCGCCGTCCATTACAAGAGATCGACCTCTCTCATCCACGGCTTCGGACCAGGATCCTTGCATCCCGTCCTCTCGCTTCATCCCCGCCATCGTCTACCTTGCCGGCGCCGCTCCTACGACCGTCTCGTCCACCGCACCCCGCCGCCATCGTCTACCCTCCTACATCTGCTTCCACGCCGCCGACAGCCATCGCTACCGCAGCACCGTCAAATTCTCAGCAGATGCATACACAGCGCCGCACCAGAGGCGGTACTCTTTCATATCTGCTCAACTTATTTATCGCAGCAAGAAAATAGATTGCCACTGCTTTACTCTGATTTCTTGTCTTGGTTGTGAAGTTGCCTTTGTCCGTTTTGCACCTTCAGATCCGCCATGGCACACTCAACACCATACTCGCAATGCTTATGGTTTTCCCCTTTTATATTCCACACTAGTTAAATCACAGTAGACTAAATTTCAAAATTGGGTCAGTCGATTTTTCAGAGCTCGCCGGAGTTCGCCGGTGCGATCGAAGGGGCTCGGGTGGGGACGGTGGTTGTGGGGGCGGTGGTGGGGCCTCGTCGAACGAAGAAAACTCGACGCGGGTGGGGGCTGGGGTGGCGGAGGAACACAGGCGGTGGGGCCGGTGGTTTGTCCGGCGGCCTGTGCGATGTTCTGTATGGGAAGCACAGTATGTTCCTTGTCAGGAAGGGGAGCAGGGACATCTGTAGTCAACAGCTGATAGAGCTGGCCTGTACGTGATCGATAGGCTTTCAATTACTAGCGGCAATACAACACCATAATTTCCAGCCAGTTCCACTTTCCCGATTTACATATCCTGGTTATGGTGTACCCCTGTTATGTACACTATGGGGCTGTTTGGTTTGTGACTAACTTGGTCAAAGATTGCCACACCTAAGGTTAGGCAAGTTTGACCAACTTAGGTGAGTCTTTGGTTCAAGCCACATCTTAGGCAAACCATACTTGGACCCCACATGGCATACACACAAAAAGTGTGGCAAGATTCCCTTAGGCTTGCCAACTTGTGGCACTCATTTTGATGAACTAACTGAGGGAGTCCTGGATTAGGGGGTCTCCGGATAGCCGGACTATATCCTTTGGCCGGACTGTTAGACTATGAAGATACAAGATTGAAGACTTCGTCTCGTGTCCGGATGGGACTCTACTTGGCGTGGAAGGCAAGTCAGGCAATACAGATATGTATATTTCCTCCTTTGTAACCGACCTTGTGTAACCCTAGCCCCCTCCGGTGTCTGTATAAACCGGAGGGTTTTAGTCTGTAGGACAACATACAATCATACCATAGGCTAGCTTCTAGGGTTTAGCCTCTCTGATCTCGTGGTAGATCTACTCTTGTACTACCCATATCATCAATATTAATCAAGCAGGACGTAGGGTTTTACCTCCATCAAGAGGGCCCGAACCTGGGTAAAACATCGTGTCCCCTGCCTCCCGTTACCATCCGCCTTAGACGCACAGTTCGGGACCCCCTACCCGAGATCCGCTGGTTTTGACACCGACAAGGCCTTGGCAACACCCTGCATCACCTGCCGAACTTGTTCGTGCAGATGTGATAGCTCGGACAGAAGATCACCCGCAGACCCGGGCATTTCCTCCGCAGGACGACCCGTCAGCATACCTACAGACATAATGCTGTTAGTCGGCTTCTTCGCCGAACTCCTTTAAAAGGATTCGTTCAAGCACTTACTGAAAATGCCGCGCCGAAGCCGCTTATTCTCCTTCTCGGAGTCTGCAAGCTAGCCCCGAACGTCTTTTAGTTCCACGCTCAGCTTAATATTGACATCTTGGAGATTGTTTTTCTCCCGCCTAACCTCAGTCTGCATGCGTTTGCCAGCCTCTAGCTGCCGCATAACATGTCAGTCCTCCGGATTTTCTCCGGATTCATCTGCAACATCTGTTGTTAGATCTGCAGTCATGCCGCACATTATACGGTAGCCATCATTCTTTAAAGTAAATGTTACCAGCAGGTGACTTTTTTGGTTCCTGCAATGCGGCCACAACAGCCCGCAGTTAGGTCTTGCATTCCTCTAGCTCCTGTGTTAGCCTAGTATTCTTCTCTGTAAGAACTTGCACAATAAAAATGATCCTTAAATCAGTTATGCTAACTGTTTCAAGTCTCGGGAGCTACTGATACATATAAATTGTCATATTTACTTACCCGTACATCCTTTACATACTGATCTGTGGCTCTGGCTAGACCATCTTGAGCAGCTCGGAGGTACGCCTCTCCAGAATTGAAGGCATCAAATGCCTCTGGTGAGAAACAAGTGTCACGGAGTACGGCCCGGCGACGCCTATGATTCATGGCGCTTTCCACCTCTGAGTTTGTAGCAGATACTCTATCTGCATCCTCTGTAGGGGGATTACCCGGTGCCCTCCCCATATCGTCTTCTGCCTCTATGTCCGGCCCTGGCGCCCGACTGGTGGAAGCATGATTAGTAACATCGCTGGACATATTCCGGCGAGCGTTTTTTCTGTTAAAGAAACACGAGCGTCATTATATTTCAAGAAAGAGGACAACCACGGAGCGGGGTTTTTTATACCTTTGCGCCGGCGTCTCCGTCCTGACCGCCTTCCTTTTTGGCCTACCCGGCCTCGGTGCCTCCTGTTTGGCACGTTGCCGTGGGTTCGGCGTGGCATCCCGAATGCCTTCCCTGTAAAATGCCATGTGTATATGGTGGGTGAAGTGTCTAAAAGGGGATCCTAGTTTTGGAATTGGGATTTTTGGTTTTTCTTACTTGCGATGCAGGGAGCAGTACGGGATAGTCGGCCGTAATGGCCACCATGGCATCGTCGCAGCTTAATTGATAGAACTGCCGATCTATCAGCTCCACGGATATAACCAAATCTTCTTCGAGTCCGGAGTCGAGGGCCTGGTCAGGGTCCTCTGGTTGTGGAGAAGCGATGCTGACCTCCTTTATGGCTTTTCGCAGTTCTTGCCGCAAAGTGGAAGGTGAATACTTATGACAAAGAATGCGGGAAAAATGGGAGCAGGGAGATATAACTTACCCAGCTTGGAGGATTGTACATGGAGAATCCATCCCGTGGCTTGATGCGGGTGAACTCCTCTTCCTCACCCTTGAACAGTTCGGACAGGATTTTCGCTAGAGTGGCAGCATTTTCCGGACCCTTACGCCCGCAGTGGGTGGCGTCATCCGCCCCGTTATAACACCACAAGGGATGCCCATGGCATTGAAGTGGCTGCACTCCCCGCATTATGCAAATCGACATAACTTCGATTATTGTCAATCCTAATTGAGCCAGTGCTTTGATCCGGTTCATCAGATAGAGGACTTCTCCGTTGTCTTCTGCCTGGGGGCTCCATGGGCACCAACTTCGGTGCTTCTTCAGAGGAGCATTGTTGAACTTAGGAAGACTCCACCGAACAGGGTCCGGAAGGGGAACGTCCTCCATATAAAACCATTCTGAAGGCCAGTCTTTGAACAACTTCTTCGGGGTACCGGACAGGTATCCGGTATCGGCGATGCGCCATATTTCGGCTCCGCCCACTTGATAAAATGATCTCCTCTGTATGCGAGGGACAAGGCAAAATAGCCTTTTCCACAGCTCGAAGTGAGCCTTGCAGCCCAGGAACAACTCGCAGAGAGCAACATAGCCGGCGATATGTAGAATGGAGGCAGGGGTGAGATTGTGTAATTGGAGGCCGTAGAACTCCAGGAGCCCACGGAGAAACGGATGAATTGGAAATCCAAGTCCCCTTAGTAAATAAGGAACAAGGCAAACCCGTTCCCCTATGGAGGGACAGGGAAAGCTCTCCGCTTGCTCCCTGCCATTGTAGGTGGCAAGCCCGGCTCGAACGGGCACCATATACGCCGGAGGGAGAAATCCCTTAGTCTGTAGTTCGACTAATCGACTGTGCGGGACTGAACACCTCTGCCAATCACCTGGCTTAGAGCTACGGGGGCGGGAGCAGGAGCTGCGGAGGTCGGCCATGCTGGAATGGATCTTTCCGGAACGTGCTCTGATGGACTCTCGCTGGGGGAGGATGGTATGGATCGGATCTAAGGATCCCCCATCCCTTTAATAGACAATTTATTTATCTGGCTAGGGAGGCGAATGTAAAAAGGCCCTGGCGCCTCGTGTTCATTCGACACGTGGGAGAAAGCCCTTATTGGGCACAAAAGCCAAGAGGTTCAACATTTATGGAGCCGGACACTGCTTACGAACACTTGAAAATTGGAGAAGAACCCGCCTTGCAATGCCGAAGACAATACTGCGCGCTGGACTCATCGTCATTGAAGCCTGGTTCAGGGCTACTGAGGGAGTCCTGGATTAGGGGGTCTTCGGACAGCCGGACTATATCCTTTGGCCGGACTGTTAGACTATGAAGATACAAGATTGAAGACTTCGTCTCGTGTCCGGATGGGACTCTACTTGGCGTGGAAGGCAAGCCAGGCAATACAGATATGTATATTTCCTCCTTTGTAACCGACCTTGTGTAACCCTAGCCCCCTCCGGTGTCTATATAAACCGGAGGGTTTTAGTCCATAGGACAACATACAATCATACCATAGGCTAGCTTCTAGGGTTTAGCCTCTCTGATCTCGTGGTAGATCTACTCTTGTACTACCCATATCATCAATATTAATCAAGCAGGACGTAGGGTTTTACCTCCATCAAGAGGGCCCGAACCTGGGTAAAACATCGTGTCCCCTGCCTCCTGTTACCATCCGCCTTAGACGCACAGTTCGGGACCCCCTACCCGAGATCTGCCGGTTTTGACACCGACACTAACCTTAGTCAAGTTTGGCAAAAATGTGTGGCAAAGTGTGGCAATACTAGTCCTAAAACCAAACAGCCCCTATGATCTGCCTAGTTGCTGTGTGCTCTTGTTATCATGGTTTGGCAATAAACTCTCTATACAGTATATTATGAACCTATCATCTGCCAGCTATCCTTACTTTTGGAGCCTATTTTTTGTGTACTTGTGCCAGATTATATAAATGCACGCACCATATTACAGCACACATGAGCTCTCTCATCGAATCCAGTGATAGCACACAAGTGTTTACAGGGGCGCCCCTATATTAGAATATCATTTGCATTACAAAGATAATCTCACAACTATTTATGTTTTCATGGTTCTCAGATATTATATGCAATTACAGTGAATATCAGAATCAGCGCATCAGAAGAATATTGTGGAGCACTGCAATGACTTAGAAAATTGGCAGCAAGGCATTGAGTGCCATTCTGGAAGCAATGAAACTCGTACGCTCCCCACCTGTTGATTCTTGTTCAGAATATCATCCTAATGACTATTCTAACCTCGAGGAGTCAAAGGCAGATGGCCTGTCCTGTTCACCCATCAAGGTGCCTGTTCTAATTTGGCAAGGTTTTATTGATTGCGCGTATCTTGCATATGTTGTCTTGCATTTCTTCTACTTTGTTGCACCGCCATATGCTTAGTTTACTCATCATATATGTCGAGATGCCATGCCCATCCATTATCAATACATATTCCATCTGTCATCATACCATGTTTTTCCACTCAAATGTTGTTCTTGTGCATCAGACATCAAAAAGGAAGAGGGTGATTGCCGAACCTGAAGGAGCACAAGAAAAGTCCTTGAAAAACGTGGTGGTGCCGGAGAAATCAGACAGCACCCCACTTATATTCGCTGTACAACCAGTGACACAAAACGTAGGACCAACTCCAGCAGACTGTACCCATACTTCACTGGCCACACCACTAGCCCCAACACACAGGACCTGCACTCCAGCAAAAGGTATACCGATTTCATTTGCCATAGCACCAGTTGTACCACAGAAAAATCCCACTCCAGCAAAAAGTACAGCAAGTCCACCGGCCGAAGACCTATCCCAACTGCAGAGACGGCCAATTCCTGCATATTGGAACCCCATTCCATTTATTCCCAGTTTAAAAGACAATGCTTTCAATGTTGTTAGGGACTACGTGCATATGTTCCCATCATGGGAAGATTATTGTGAAGACAAACACCATTTTCACATCTTCCTGTCCAACTTACGTGTAAGTGCTATTATTCATGGTTATTATTTTCCTGTTTTCTGCTGATTGAACACATCAATGATTTACATTACATTGTTGTAACTAGGCGAGGGTCAATCTGGATAGTCATGACGAGCAAAGCTTGCTTGTGCTTTTCAAGGAAGCATTGCAGCAGTATCGGTGTTACCTGAGGAAATCACACTTTGATGGCAAGTCTATAAACGAATTTCCGGTGAAGTCTCCTGTGCTAAATTTAGAAGACATTGAATGGAAAAACCTTGTTATGCACTGGACTCGTTCCCAGGATGAGGTATTGTCTATGAAATCACATGACAATTTGAACTTCTACTTTTCCACATGTGCCTTACAGATCTTTTTTGCAGGAAATCTGCTCGAAGAAGAATTCCGGTTTGACAAGAACGACAGGATATCGCAAATATGCTGCCCGCTGCTTTGCTCTTGTTAGTACCTGTTGTCATGTATCACTGTACTTGCATACATACTTGGTTCATTATGTGACAGCAGTATGCATGATAGCTTGCTTATCAATTGTTCGCTCCCAATTATCTGATCTGTATGAATGGTTACATTAGTGTAGAATATATCCAATGCCAATGTTTTTTAGCTCTGCATTGTTCTTGTAAGTACATGCTGTCCTTTATCAGTGTACTTATAATGACAGGTAATTGTTCATGTACCATCACTCTACAGCTTATTTTCCTTTGCCCTCCATTTTCTACACATCAGATCTATATTTACTCTTACCATAAGGTTGGTACTAAAGAAGTTTAGCTGTGCATTGCTCTTGGATGTACCTTTTGCTTGTATTGCTGCACTTACATTTATAGCTACTTGGTTATGTAGCATCACTCTTCATCTTATCTTAAATTTTCTCCATTTTTTTGTATATTATCACATCTATATTTACTCTTAACAAAATGTAGAATAAAGGCAATGCTTTTGAAGAAGATTCTGTGGTAAACTTCTTGAATTGCCCCCCATCAGCATGGACAAGGCCTTTATAGAGCCCGTCTTCACCAATAATGTAAGTTTGTCCATCTCAAGCCTTCAAACTTTGTTGTATATATTTGTTTAGGCATGACTGCAACAGCTGTTTATTTTTGGTGTTTGCATCAAATTGCTTGTTTAAAGTTTATTATATGTAGTTCATAAACAAAATTTTGTCCTTTCTCAATTTAAGTTATCAGTTGTACAAGCAAGTTCCTTCTTCATACCATGTAAATTAAACTATACAGAGCAAGTGATCTTCTTTTGCACTGCATGTATGCTTCTGTTCTTCATCCGTAATCCAGTGGTGTGGTGAACCTACCCACTACAGCACAATGTCATATTCTGCAATGTCTTAACTATGAACAATGTCATATCATTCTACTATTATTTAAATCGTCTCTTTATTTGCCAATCTGAAATGGTATAAATTGACAGCACACTAACCATTGATACTTATGAGTACTTGATCTGTAATCCAGTGGTGTTGAGGGAGTCCTGGATTAGGGGGTCTCCGGACAGCCGGACTATATCCTTTGGCCGGACTGTTGGACTATGAAGATACAAGATTGAAGACTTAGTCCCATGTCCGGATGGGACTCTACTTGGCGTGGAAGGCAAGCTAGGAAATACGGATATGTATATCTCCTCCTTTGTAACCGACCTTGTGTAACCCTAGCCCCCTCCGGTGTCTATATAAATCAGAGGGTTTAGTCTGTAGGACGACAACAATCATACCATAGGCTAGCTTCTAGGGTTTAGCCTCTCCGATCTCGTGGTAGATCAACTCTTGTAATACTCATATCATCAAGAATAAATCAAGCAGGACGTAGGGTTTTACCTCCATCAAGAGGGCCCGAACCTGGGTAAAACATCGTGTCCCCTGCCTCATGTTACCATCTGCCTTAGACGCACAGTTCGGGACCCCCTACCCGAGATCAGCCGGTTTTGACACCGACATTGGTGCTTTCATTGAGAGTTCCTCTGTGTCGTCATCATCAGGCTTGATGGCTCCTTTGATCATCATTAGCGATGCAGTCCAGGGTGAGGCTTTTCTCCCCGGACAGATTTTTGTATTCGGCGGCTTTGCACTGCGGGCCAATTCGTTTGGCCATCTGGAGCAGATTGAAAGCTACGCCCCTGGCCATCAGGTCAGGTTTGGAAGCCTAAACTACACGACCAATATCCGCGGAGACTTGATCTTTGACGGATTCGAGCCCCTGCCGAGTGCGCCGCACTGTCACGATGGGCATGATTTAGCTCTGCCACCGAACAGTGTCCTGGAGACCGCACCTGCAGCCGCTCCGACCTTTAATTCGGAGCCAGCTGCACCGTCCGAGGGCGGGTGGTTAGACCCCGCCGCGGAGGCAGCAGCCTCAACAGAGATCGAACCGAACACTAACCTTATCCTTCGCAAGGACCGTGACTCCCCATCGTTGGACTCTCCTCTGGACTCTGGACCATCCGCGCCCCTGCCAATCGAATCCGATTGGGCGCCGATCATGGAGTTCACTGCCGCGGATATCTTTCAGCACTCTCCCTTCAGCGACATACTGAATTAACTAAGGTCTCTCTCTTTGTCAGGAGAGTCCTGGCCGGATTATGACCGGCAGGATTGGGATGCTGATGACGAAGAAATTCGACGCCCACCCACCACCCACTTCATAGCCACTGTCGATGACTTGACCGGCATGCTCGACTTCGACTCTGAAGACATCGATGGTATGGACGACGATGCAGGAGACGAACAGGAACCAGCGCCTATAGGGGACTGGAAAGCCACCTCGTCGTATGACATATATGGTGGACACACCCAAAGAAGGCAATGGTGGTGGAAATAGTGGAGGATGACCCCTCCAAGAAGCAACCTAAGCACCGGCATTAGCGGTGCCGCTCTAAGTCCCGCCAAAGCAAAAATGGTGATTCCGGCACATGAGATAATAACACCCCGGACAGTGCCAAAGACAACCCCCTCTAGCAAGATTCAACACAGGAGGATGGAGAAGCCAGCCCTCATGAGAGAGCGGCAGATAGAGAGGAAGAGGATGATAATTACATACCTCCCTCTGAAGACGAGGCAAGCCTCGGCGACGACGAATTTGTCGTGCCTGAGCATCCCATTGAGCAAGAGCGCTTCAAGCGCCGGCTTATAGCCACGACAAATAGCCTTAAGAAAAAGCAGCAGTAGCTTCAAGCTGATCAAGATCTGCTAGCTGACAGATGGACTGAAGTCCTCGCGGCCGAGGAATATAAACTCGAACGCCCCTCCAAGAGTTACCCAAAATGCAGGTTGCTACCCCGACTGGAGGAAGAAGCGTATGACACGGCTGATCGGCCACCTTGTGGCCGTGATAGAGAGGCATTCCAGCCAAAAGCTCAGCCTGCACCCCGACACCATTCAAATAAAAAGGCATGGGGAAATACGCCAGACCTGCGAGACGTACTGGAGGACAAAGCAAAACATGCAAGATCGATCTACGGATCACGAGGGCGCGCCACTACGCGAGACGACAAACGTCACGCCGGATACAATAAAAGTAAATCCGGCCGGGCCGAACACAGCGGGCAAGACTCATTGGAGCTACATCGCGATATAGCCCAGCACAGAGGTGCTGCACACCCCTTATGCTTCACAGATGAAGGAATGGATCATCAAATCCCAGAGGGTTTCAAACCCGTAAATATAGAATCATATGACGGCACAACAGATCCTGCGGTATGGATCGAGGATTTCCTCCTGCATATCCACATGGCACGCGGTGATGATCTACATGCCATTAAATACCTCCCACTCAAACTCAAAGGACCAGCTCGGCATTGGCTCAATAGCTTGCCAGCAGAGTCCATTGGCTCTTGGGAAGATCTGGAAGCCGCATTCCTCGACAACTTTCAGGGCACTTATGTGCGACCACCAGATGCCGATGACTTGAGCCACATAATTCAGCAGCCAGAGGAATCGGCCAGGCAATTCTGGACACGGTTCCTAACAAAGAAAAATCAAATCGTCGACTATCCGGATGCAGAGGCCCTAGCAGCTTTCAAGCACAACATCCGCGACGAGTGTCTAGCCCGGCACTGTGGTCAGGAAAAGCAGAAATCTATGGCAGCCCTCACGACACTGATGACCCACTTTTGTGCGGGAGAAGACAGCTGGCTGGCTCGCAGTAATAACATATCAAAGAACCGTGGTACTTTGGATACCAAGGATGGCAATGGCAGGTCATGTCGCAACAAACATAAGCGCCGCATTAACAGCGACAATACCGAGGATACGGCAGTCAATGCCGGATTGAAAGGCTCTAAACCCGGTCAGCGGAAAAAGCCATTTAAAAGAAGCACTCCAGGCCCGTCCAGTTTGGACCGCATACTCGATCGCTCGTGTCAAATACACGGCACCCCCGACAAGCCAGCCAACCACACCAATAAGGATTGTTGGGTATTCAAGCAGGCCGGCAAGTCAAATGCCGAAAACAAAGATAAGGGGCCACATAGCGATGACGAGGAAGAACCCCGGCAGCCGAACACCAGAGGACAGAAGAGGTTCCCCCCACAAGTGCGGACGGTGAACATGATATACGCAACCCACATCCCCAAGAGGGAGCGGAAGCGTGCACTCAGGGATGTATAAGCGTTGGAGCCAGTGGCCCCAAAGTTCAACCCATGGTCCTCCTGTCCGATCACCTTCGATCGCAGAGACTACCCCACTGGTATCCGTCATGGCGGATTCGCCGCACTGGTCCTAGACCCAATCATTGACTGATTTCACCTCACTCGAGTCCTTATGGATGGCGACAGCAGCCTGAACCTGCTTTACCAGGACACAGTGCGCAAAATGGGTATAGACCCCTCAAGGATCAAACCCACAAAAACGACCTTTAAAGGCGTCATACCAGGTGTAGAGGCCCATTGCACAGGCTCAGTCACATTGGAAGTGGTCTTCGGATCCCCGGATAACTTCCAAAGTGAAGAGTTAATCTTCGATATAGTCCCGCTCCGCAGTGGTTATCATGCACTGCTCGGGCGAACCGCATTCGCGAGATTCAATGCGGTACCGCATTATGCATACCTCAAGCTCAAGATGACAGGACCTCAGGGGGTCATTACAGTTAATGGAACACAGAGCGCTCTCTCCAACGGAGGAGCACACTGCGGCCCTCGCAGCGGAAGCGCAAAGCAGCCTCTTAAGGCAATCCACTAGTTCGACGTTTAAGGACCCGAACACCTTCAAGCGCGCCCGGAGTAATCGGCAACAGGACCGCTTGGCACGTTCCGAGCTTGCATAGCAATGCGGCCCCCACCCCGGCCCAAGCCAAACGGCGAAACTCGTGCCTCGTGTACATAATTATGCATTAAAAATACCATGGGCACGGGTAGGGAGGGGGCACGATTACGGCACGCTCCAAGACGCAGCTTAAACGTCACTAGGGGCTTCATGCTTTGTTATTTTTCTCTCTTTCAGGACATTAATCTCTGGAAACCCTGTCCGGCAGCATGATTGCCGAACACATGATGCAGCAACCAAGGAGGCAGAAAGCTACATCACACCACGGAACTCCCAGGTGGATTACGATAATGAGTGAAATACTTGCTTTAATACTATTCCTCAGCTTGCCCTTGGAGGGGACATAGTCCTACTTTTTGCTTATCGCACTACCTGTATCATTCTGCTCTAACACACATTTTTTAATAAACAATGCATTGCATTAAGGCTTTTATTGCATTCTTCTTTATATATATATATATATATATATATATATATGTATGTATATATATGTGTGTGTGTGTGTTCATCCGTGACATCCAGCACCCGTACACTCTGGTACGGCCAATACGCTAGGGGCTCAAGCATACCCCACAATACGGCGTGAGAAGCCCGAACACTTTCGATAGTGCGGCACCCCGAACTTATAGCATTATATGCATCAGCTCCGAATCATGTCTTGGGTCAATAGTTGGGTTTGCTCGGCTCCTATGTTTTGGTACCTTACGTTCCGCTATATCGGCTAAGGTAGCACTGGGAGAACTACTACGATTGTGCCCCGGTTCTGCTGGGCTAAGCACCTCAGTAGAGAAAGCAAAAACTGACTGTCATGATAAGGCGAGAGACTGGTCGCTGTTCGAGAGGTTTTCGAGTCCCTAAAGACTTATGTCGCTTAGAGCGAGGAGTCGGCCCTGTCCGGCTTAAGACGTGTATCGCGCCCCGAATTTGGCCTTCCGAATACTAGGGGCTTCGCCAAAATTTAAAATTATAGAATTCTATGGCTAAGTGAGAGTGATAACACATTATAGTTCGATTGCCTTGTTCGTTGTGCTGAGCATCTCCCTCGAAGGACCCAACAATGGGAACAAGAGTGCTCAGGTTTATCCCAAACACCCCAGCACTCGTGACATGGGGGCAGAAGCCGACGACTAGCCATCTCTCAGATTTGATAAATAGCCAAACAGAAGGTAATATCTTAAATTCAAACAAGTGTTGCATAGTGCATATGAACAAGTTTTCATAACTACAGGATTACACGAGCAAGTTTACTCGAATATTATATCTTTTGTACACTTGTCCGCTACGAGACGAGCACCCTTCAGGACACCCTCATAGTACATCTCGGGGTTGCGATGCTCCTTGCCCTGCGGTGGCCCGTCCTTCACCAGCTTCTCAGCATCGATCTTGCCCCAGTGTACTTTAACACGGGCAAGCGCCCTGCAGGCACCCTCGATGCAAACGGAGCGCTTGATGACTTCAAGCCACGGACAGGCATCCGCCAGCCGCCTCACCAGCCCAAAGTAGCTCCCAGGCATGGCCTCTCCAGGCCACAACCGGACTATAATACCCTTCATGGCCTGTTCGGCCACCTTATGGAGCTCGACTAGTTGCTTCAGCTGGTCGCTCAAGGGCATCGGGTGTCCGGCCTCAGCATACTAAGACCAGAACACCTTCTCCGTCGAGCTCCCTTCCTCAGCCCGGTAGTAGGTGGCGTCATCTGACACGCTGCGGGGCAAATCTGCGAACGCTCCTGGAGAGCTCCGGACTCGGGTAAGTAACAAGTAATTCACTTTCACGTGCTTGCTTTGCATAATGAATGCCTTACCCGCCTCTATCTTCTTCATCGCCTCAATTTCCTGGAGGGCTTTTTGGGCTTCGGCCTTGGCAGACTTGGCGCTTTCAAGGGCCGCCGCGAGCTCGGACTCTCGCGTCTTCGAGTCAAGCTCCAAACTCTCGTGTTTTTTCACGAGAGCCTGGAGCTCTTGCTGCACCTCCTCCACCCACACTTCCTGTTTCCCTCGCTCGGTGCGCTCCATGGCCACTTTGCTTTCGGCCTCAGACAGCGCTTGCTTCAGGGTCGCCACCTTGTTCGTGGCCCCTGCCATAGCCATGATGATCCTGTCATTTTTTGCAACCACATCTTTCTAATATATACTTACACAAGGTATTACTTGCCTTCTTTTTCCTCGAGATGCTTCTTGGCAAGGCCAAGCTCTTTCTTGGACCGCTCGAGGCTCTGCTTCAATGCATTGACCTCCGCAGTCAGTGCGGCAGAGGTTAGCAGCGCAGCCTGCATACCCATATTGACATACTTATGTTAGACTCCTGCGTTTATTATTAGATCCTCTATTCGGCTTTTCTTTGTGAACACCAAACAGAGCATCGGGGGCTACTGTCTATGCGGTAATATTTTCATATATTTCTTACATACCTCAAAGCCTGTTAGAAGGCTGGCACAGGCTTCAGTCAGCCTGCTCTTGGCAGACTAAACTTTCTGGATCACCGCACTCATAATAGTGCGGTGCTCCTCGTCAATGGAGGCGCCATTAAGCACCTCCATCAAGTTATCCGGTGCCTCCAGTTGGACGGAGGTCACCGGCGTGGTAGGCTTGCCCTTCTTAGGGGGGGGCCTGCAGGAGTCCAGAACCACTAAAGGTTCTGGTGCGATGTTCGGCCCAGGGCCGGACTTGGAGCCCTTGGGAGCCTTGCTCCCTTCTCGCCTATAGTCCGGAAGGTCGCCTCGCGGTGCCTCCAGGACCACCTCCCCTTGGCTTGGAACCTTTTGGGACAACACCTCGGTGTTGTCCGTAGGGCGAGGGGTGGAAGCGGTCAGAAGTGAAAAGCTATTCACATCCGACGAATCCAAGGAACCACTCGACGATATGTTGACTTGGGCTCAGGGCAGACTGCATGATTATATTCAGCGTTAGGAGAAGCTGTGCAATAAAGGAACACTACGAGTCACTCTGGTGTCCGAATACTTACGATTTCGCCAGGGGCTTGGCCCTGGGCGGCCACTCCTCTTTGATGTCGGCGGCATTGGTGGAGTAGTCCGGAGGAAGGGTCCTTCCTTTCTTGGACCCTCCGGCCTCCCCAGTTGGGGCGACCTTCCTTTTCTTTTCTCCCCCTATTGGAGGGGAAGAAGCCTCTTTTTCCTCCTCCTCATCTTCGTGGGAGGAGTGCACCTCGGAGTCATCGGACGATGAGTTCGACACCACCGGGCGCCGGGAACTCTTTCGGGTTCGCGTGGCCTTTTCTTGGCCTTCTTCTTCGGCACCACGTAAGGTGCCGGAACCAGCAGCTCCGCCAAGCAGGCGTTTGCTGGGCCGTCGGGCAAAGGAGCCAGACAGTCGATCTGTCCGGCCGTCTCCTGCCAGTCCTGTCAAAGGTATGGGAGCTTAGATCCCGCATAGAGTCAAACTATGAAAAACGAGTATCCTGTAAGAGGTAAAACAACTTACTGCGCTGGCTTGGCACTTCGCGCAGAATCCACGATCCTCGGTAGTGGGAGGGAGAACCTCGGCGCCCTTGAATAGCACCTTCCAGGCATCCTCGTGTGTTGTGTCGAAGAGCCTGTTCAGAGTTTGGTGCTGGGCTGGGTCGAACTCCCACAAGTTGAAAGCCCGTTGTTGACACGGGAGGATCCAGAGAATGAGCATGACCTGGACTACGTTGACGAGTTTGAGCTTCTAGTTCACCATGTTTTGGATACATGTTTGAAGTCCGGTTAGCTCTCCCGAACTACCCCAGGACACGCCCTTCTCTTGCCAGGAGGTGAGCCGCGTGGGGATGCCGGATCGGAACTCGGGGGTCGCTGTCCATTCAGGGTTACGCAGCTCGGTGATGTAGAACCACCCCGATTGCCACCCCTTTATGGTCTCCATGAAGGAGCCCTCGAGCCATGTGACGTTGGGCATCTTGCCCACCATGGCGCCTCCGCACTCCGCCTAGCGGCCTCTCACTACCTTCAGCTTGACATTGAAGGTCTTCAGCCATAAGCCGAAGTGGGGCTTGATGCGGAGGAAGGCCTCGCACACGACGATAAACGCCGAGATGTTGAGGATGAAGTTCGGGGCCAGATCATGGAAATCCAGGCTGTAGTAGAACATGAGCCCCCGGACGAATGGGTGGAGAGGGAATCCTAGTCCGCGGAGGAAATGGGTAAGGAACACTACCCTCTCGTGGGGCCTGGGGGTGGGGATGAGCTGCCCCTCATGTGGGAGCCGGTGCGCGATGTCGTCGGGCAGGTATCCGGCTCTCCTCAGCTTCTTGATGTGTCCCTCCGTGACGAAGGAGACCATCCACCTGCCTCCATCTCCGGACATGGTTGGAGAAGGTTGAGGTGGGAAATGCGGACTTGGGCGCTGGAGCTCGAGTGTGCGAAAATGGGTGAGCAATGGAGGAAGAAGGCGTGGCTGAAAAGGTGAATCCTTATCCCTTTATATGGACGGCGGAAACTATGCGCCCCCACTAGCCTGGTAAAACTCGCTTATCCCCCAAGCGCTGTAATCGATGGCGCGGTTGGGTTACCCACGCCCGTATTGATGAGAATCCCGTAATAAGGGGGACACGATCTCTGATTTGACAAGACGTGTCAAAAAACTGCCTCGCGTTATGTGCGGGGCTAGTTAAAGGAAACGGTTTGAATAATCACCGGGCCATGGCTTAATGTCATGTTGCCAAAGCGTGTCAGCAGATTAAGATTTGTGGAAATATTATTCACTCTACGGTGGTATGTGGAATTTATTTTGCAGGGTTGGACACTATCTTGGTATTCAAACTCTTCTGTGATGTGTTCGGAGGAGGAACCCGCCTTGCAATGCCAAAGACAACACTGCGCGTCGGACTCATCGTCATTGAAGCCTGGTTCAGGGGCTACTGAGGGAGTCCTGGATTAGGGGGTCTCCGGACAGCCGAACTATATCCTTTGGCCGGACTGTTGGACTATGAAGATACAAGATTGAAGACTTCGTCCCATGTCCGGATGGGATTCTACTTGGCGTGGAAGGCAAGCTAGGCAATACGGATATGTATATCTCCTCCTTTGTAACCGACCTTGTGTAACCCTAGCCCCCTCCGGTGTCTATATAAACCGGAGGGTTTAGTCTATAGGATGACAATAATCATACCATAGGCTAGCTTCTAGGGTTTAGCCTCTCCGATCTCGTGGTAGATCAACTCTTGTAATACTCATATCATCAAGAATAAATCAAGCAAGACGTAGGGTTTTACCTCCATCAAGAGGGCCCGAAACCTGGGTAAAACATCATGTCCCCTGCCTCCTGTTACCATCCGCCTTAGACGCACAGTTCGGGACCCCCTACCCGAGATCCGCCGGTTTTGACACTGACAGGTGTCGTGAAGCTGCCAACTCCTTCACAATGTCATTTCCTGCCATGTCTTGACCTGAATAATACCATATTATGTTAATGCAAATTTAAAGTGTGTCACTTTATTCATCAGTAAGAAATGTGATGAATTGTCAGCACTGATACTTTTATGTGCAAAACCTGTCATCTGTCTGCTTGTTTATCTTTCAGAGTGAGGAAGATATAAGTGTTGAACAAGCGCAGTCTCATCATCTTGCTCAGCTCCTTGCGCTGCAGCTCCCCAGCAGGGCTAACCTTTCTTGAACTCTATTGAAGTGCTGTCGGTTCTGTATATTATTTTGTCGGCGTGTTTATTTGCACTGGTGGCGATCTTTGATGCCCATTGTATGTAATCTGCTATCTGCATGTGCTTTATTATCATAGTGGCGAACTTTGATGCCCAGTGGATGTTATATGCCGTAATTTCTTTATTGTATAGTATAGGTTTTTTTCTTATTCACGATGCTGCTGTTATTTTACTGTATATATATATATATATATCCTGTCTTCGCAGTAAACCGGCCAAACTGTAAAATTACGGTACATAATCGGGTCGTCATGCAATCACGATGTAGGTTGGGCCTTAAACGTGCCGATCAGCTCACGGGCCGGTGGCAGCCCAAAATGAACCCCGGCCCATGATTGTGCGAATCAAATCACGGGCTTTTAACAGGCCGAAAAATTGTCTCGGTCCTTGTTTGGCCCAATCAGATATCGGCTGCGAGCAGGCCGGATGCAAACCGGGTCGTAGTTAGGCCCAACTATATGACGGGCTTTTAACAGGCTGAAATTAATATAGGGCCGAAATGTTAAACGGGCCCTTAACAGGGCAAAACTAATATCAGGCCGAATTACTAAGTGGGCCCAAAAGCATAGTGTTCAGTTGACGGGCCGAATCTGATATGGGCCATAATTGAGCCCAAAGCCTCTTAAAGGGCCGGACCTGATCTGGGTCGTAATTTGGCCCAGAAAGTGGTAGGCCTTTAACGGGCCGGATCTCATATGGGCCACTATTAGGCCCGAAGCGTGGCAGGCCAATAATGGACCGGATCAAATATGGGTCGACATTTGGCCCAAAACATGGCAGGCAGTTAATGGGCCGGCCTACTAGGGTCCTCAAAATCTCGTGGGCCTACAGCTAGGCCGGCCCATTAATGTTGGCGAAATCTCGTGGGCCTTTAGCTGGGCCGGCCCATTATGATCCGCAAGAATCTTGTGGGCCTTTACCTAGGCCGGCCCATTACGGCACACAAAAATCTTGTGGGCCTTTACCTGGGCCGGCCCATTATGGCCCACAAAATCTTGTGGGCCTTTAGCTGGGCCGGCCCATTATGGTCCGCAAAATCTTGTGGGCCTTTAGTTGGGCTGGCCCATTTAAACTTGTTGGGTCGTGCCACGTGTTGACGTATCATAGGCGCCTTCTGTCCAGTGAGTGGATGACATCTGTCCCGACGATGAGCCGACATGTGTTTCCTCTAGCCAATGATGATTTTACACGTGGAAAATCCCCATTGGTCGGGGCTGTTAACGGGTTATCGGATCCAAAACCTAACCCGATAGCTTAACGGTGTTCCGTTACGGTGGATGCCACGTGTCGGTCATCCTTGACGAAAGCACTTCTGTGACGCGCGATTTATCGTCATGGAATTGGACACTTTCGTGATGATAATTTTGGTAATGTCATGGAACACTTCTATGACAACACAGGTATGACTATCTTGATTCTGTCATAAATTTGTCATGGATGTACATGCATGACAAAAAAAGCGACCTGTTGTGACAGACACGTATCATCACAGAAGTGTATTTTTTGTAGTGTATACAATTTACCGTTGTATTGGGTGTGTTGGGGACACAAGAGACTCTTTGTTATTTGGTTGCAGGGTTGCTTGAGAGAGACCATCTTCATCCTACGCCTCCTACGGATTGATAAACCTTAGGTCATCCACTTGAGGGAAATTTGCTACTGTCCTACAAACCTCTGCACTTGGAGGCCCAACAACGTCTACAAGAAGAAGGTTGTGTAGTAGACATCAGCGAACGATGGTGAGGAGGTGCTCGGTCTCGGGGACGGTCGCGACGAGGATGTGGGCGAGCCTGCCCTTGGGGGCGGCTGCGTCTTGTCCCGCTACGACGGCTCTTCCTCCAGTGGCAGCTCCAGCAATAGTGGCCACGACCAGCCGCCGCGCCGCCAGGCCCGCTTTTGAGGCGGCAGTGGGTCATCCCGTTGTCGCGCCTCCGTGAAGCGCGAAGAAGGATCCGGCTAGGTTCGGGGTGCCGCTAGGGGCCTGCCTCCACAGCTTGCTGTGATGCTGCTTTTGTTTTACTCTTTTTCCTGCATCAAGAATGTAACCAGTTTGGGCCCAGGGGTGTGTATCGAACTATGGTTCCTCGATTGTGGCACCGTGCGTGTTGTGTCATTATTTCGTGCAAAGATGACTTAACCCGGTATATCCGGGACACCCACTTCCTCACGAGGTGCTCATTTCCTCGTGCCCATCTTGCCTTGGTGGCCTGCATCTGCTGGGGAATTGTGAAAGCTTGTTAGAAAGTGCGTTAAAAGATTTGTCGTTCGCCCTGGTCCTGGCCTGGCGCCTTGTATCGTGGTACCCGAGGGGCACGGACTAGGAGAGGCACACCAGCTTTTGGGCTCGAACGAGGGTGGCTCGTGAGAAGGCAGAGAAGGGAGAAAATGCTTGCGAGGGCACCTGCCCAGCCCCCTCGTGAGGCATGCGAGAGAGAGAACACAAGCTAACCCGAGCCGGAAAAACGCAGCGAGAAGCGAGAGGGTTAACTCAGCAAGGACTGCCAAAAGAAAATTTCGATTAAGGAAAAGGGAGCCAAATACAGAAAGCAAATGAAAAGCCGCGTCCGACACCTAATCTAGTCTTCAAGTCTTCTCACCAGTGCGGAGCTAAGTGCTGTCCACTAGGCGTGGGCGGGAGCCCCAGGACCTGAGGCCGGCACCCCTAAGACTCCGGGGCGTGTACAACCCCAACTCATTATTACGTGAGAGTGTCACGGGCGGCGATTCTTCACAGGCACCGGGTCTTCTTCACAGGCTCTGGGCCTTTCTTCTCAGGCTCTGGGCCTTGCTTCACAGGCTCTAGGCCTTTCTTCTCAGGCTCTGGGCCTTTCTTCTTAGGATTTGGGCCTTGCTTTATGGGTAAAACCTCCGGAGGTGCTGGATGTTCCAGGCGTTTTGGACCGGTACTCCGTCTTGTGTCTCCAGGCCCATGCTTAGAAGAAATACATGGTCTTAATTTACCTCCTTCCAAAGAAACATATGATCTTGATCCTTTACTTATTGAAGAATCTCCAGACATCGATAACCCGACACATGTAGTAAAGGTATATTCTCTCCATAGATATGATAAAGCTGTAATCCCATTTACTAAAATTGCTAGCCCATGCTTAGATGAGTTTGATAAATTTATGGCTAAGCAAGAAGACTTTAATGCTTATTTTGGTAGACAATTAAAATACAATTCAAATATGCTTGGACACTTGGGTGATTATATGGCTAATGTCAAAGGTGAACTTAAACTTATTAGCAAACATGCTTCTATGGTTACCACTCAAGTAGAACAAGTACTTAAAGCTCAAAAGGAATTGCTCAATGAGATGAATAGTAAGAAAAATAATTATGCTGTTAAAGTGGCTACTAGAACTGGTAGAATGACTCAGGAACCTTTGTATCCTGAAGGCCACCCTAAGAGAATTGAGCAAGATTCTCAGAGAAATAATATTGATGCACCTAGTTTTTCTAAAAGGAAGAAAAAGAAAAATGATAGAACTATGCAAACTTCTAGTGAACCTATTGCTGAACCACCTGATAATCCAAATGATATCTCTATGTCTGATGCTGAAACACAATCTGGCATTGAACATGAACCTGATAAAAATGTTAATGATGATGTTCATAATAATGCTCAACCTAGTAATGGTAATGATGTAGAAATTGAACCTGTTGTTGATCTTGATAACCCACAATCAAAGAATCAATGTTATGATAAGAAAGACTTTGTTGCTAGGAAACATGGTAAAGAAAGAGAGCCTTGGGTTTGGAAACCCATGCCTTTTCCTCCCAAACCATCCAAGAAAAAGGATGATGAGGATTTTGAGCGCTTTGCTGAAATGATTAGACCTATCTTTTTGCGTATGTGATTAACTGATATGCTCAAAACCAATCCTTATGCTAAGTACATGAAAGATATTATTACAAATAAAAGAAAGATACCAGAAGCTGAAATTTCCACCATGCTTGCTAATTATACTTTTAAGGGCGGAATACCAAAGAAACTTGGAGATCTAGGAGTACCCACTATACCATGCCCCATTAAAAGAAATTATGTTAAAACTGCTTTATGTGATCTTGGAGCCGGTGTTAGTGTTATGCCTCTTTCTTTATATCGTAGACTTGATTTGAATAAGTTGACACCTACTGAAATATCTTTGCAAATGGCTAATAAATCAACTGCTATACCTGTCGGTATTTGTGAGGATGTGCCTATTGTAGTTGCAAACATTACTATTTTAACGGACTTTGTTATTCTTGATATTCCCGAGGACGATAGTATGTCTATTATTCTTGGAAAACCTTTTCTTAATACTGCAGGGGCTGTTATTGATTGCAACAAAGGCAATGCCACTTTTCATGTTAATGGTAATGAGCATACGGTACACTTTCCGAGGAAACAACCTCAAGTTCATAGTATCAATTCTATCGGAAAAATTCCATCGATTATATTTGGAGGTTTTGAATTCCCTCTTCCTACTGTCAAGAAGAAATATGATATACTTATTATTGGGGATGTGCATATCCCCATTGAGGTAACCTAGTGTTATTCGAAATTTCTCCGGTTTCACGTTAATCGGAATGAGTTTGTTAACAAGACTTGATCAACCTTGTTAGTGGATTCCTTTTGATGAGCATGAGATGGATGAAACTAGAAGCACAACCTTCTGTACCCTCTCTATACTTTATGTTATTTAGTTGAAATAAAGTAAAAATAAATAATTTTCTGTCTGTTATCTGATTATCCGTGCAATATAAAAATACCTCGAAAATAAAAGTTCTCCAAATGCCCTGAAAATTAAATATGATTTTTTAAGAATATTTGAGGATTTATGAAACAGAGAAAACACCAGGGGGGCCAACCACCTTGCCACGAGGGTGGAGGGCACGCCCCCCTACCTCATGGGCCCACGGTGGCCCTCCTCCACTTATTCCTGCACGCACACACTTCATCTTCCTCCCCCAAACATGAAAAACCAGCTCAAACCCGAGTCTAAGCTCGTTTTGCTGCCATTTTCGATCTCCTTGCTCAAAGCACCTCTCGCAAAACTGCTTGGGGAGATTGTTCCTTGGTATGTGACTCCTCCATTGGTCCAATTAGTTTTTGTTCTAGTGCTTTATTCATTGCAAATTTTTCCTGCTTAGGTGACCCTGTTCTTGAGCTTGCATGTCAAATTTATATGGTCAAAAGTAGTTTTGATGCATGATATAGGCCCTAGGCACTTGTAGGAGTGGTTGCTATCAATATTATTGAGTTTGGTTTACTTCTATTTTGAAGTTACTAAAAGTTTCAGAATTTTTCAGAAAATGATGAGGAGATTATTGAGGGGCTCATCGAGCCAAAGCTCGAAGGAAAAGGCACCTAAGCCTAAGTATAATTTGCCGCGCACCGCGGAGGTTCGGGCGTGTGAATGGCCTTTCGAGGATTTCTTGAGAGCAGCCGGGATTTATGAAGACTTTCATGAATTGGCTCATAATGCAGCCCTCACCGCTTTCCTCCACGACCAATGCGATCAGTATCTCTTACTCACAAATACCTTTGTGCAAAACTTTCATTTTCATTCTAGGAACTCACCACCTACGGTGGAGTTTCATTTATATGATGAGCATAAGGAGATGTCACTTTATGATTTTTGTCGAATTTGTTTAGTCCATTTTGAGGGCAAGACAGAGGAACCACATCGTGATGATGTGGAGGGATTTATTGATACTATCACTGTAGGGGAAACTAGGAAGGTTTCCAATGCATGAATCACTAGCATACATTTTCCTGTCTTACGTTACTTTGCATTATTTGCTAGTCGTTGCTTAATTGGTCGCGGAAACTGTGGAAACCTTAGTATCCCTGATATTATTATTTTTCTCCAAGGTTTATAAAGTGATAACACTTTTAGTATGGGCGGTATTATTGCTAAATGGTTAAGTCTGAACCGTACAAAGGGCCCCATCTTTGGAGGCATCTATGCTACACACCTAGCTGCACATTTTAACATACCTATTAGGCATGCTGAGAAGGAAGAAAAAGTGTTGCCTCGTGTTTATCTAGATTATAAAAGTGTGGTGGCACATGATTTTATTATTAAGAATAGGGCAGGAGAGCTTAAATATCAATTGTTCTTTAATAAACATCATCATGAGACTATTACCTTGCCTGCTCCTTCTTTGTTTGATTTGACTGTAGGCAAGTACCTTGTTCCGTTGATGGCTATCCACGCCTACCGGAACCCTGCACCAGCCGAGGAGCCAGAATCGGAACCACAATTTGATCCTTCATGATAGTCTAACTATCAGTGGGATCCGAAGATGATTGCCAGCCAGTGGCAATCAAAGCCTTCTTCTTCCTCATTGCAGTACGACCCCAACTATTACTATGGATATCAGCCAGGCCAGCCGTGGCCATAGACCAACTTAGGCCAAAAGCCTAAGCTTGGGGGAGTACGTATTTCTCATCGACATTACATTTATGTTCACACACACTCATTGCTAGATGTCGGTGCTCATACTTTTTCATTGTGTCATCCATGCTAGTTTATTTCCTTTTATGCTTTCTTCTTGTGTGTTTGATAAACCTTAAGAAAAAACCAAAAAATTAGTTGTAGCTTTTAATTAATTTACTTTCCATGCTTGTAGTAGTAATTAAAAAGAAAACCCAAAGATATATCTTGTTCTTCTTTTGCTTGCTGGGAGCTTTCCCGTGTAAATAGTTTTATTTCTTTTCTTTCTTTGGGGGTCGATAGGAGAACACCATGATTAAATTGTTGAAATGGCTCTTATATGCATTATTGTTTATCTGACAAAAGAGCCCATATTGCCTTGTCTTCTCCTGTTTATTGAATGCTCGCAGATTCTAGCTTAGTCCAATGCACGTGCACTCTTATTATTATTCACATCGTTCGTTGTGCAAGTGAAAGGCAATTATGATGATATATGGACTGACTGGGATGAGAAAAGCTGGTACGAACTCGACCTCTTTTGTTTTTGTAAATATGATGAGTTCATCATTCTTGATTCAGCTTGTTATGAATAAACATGTTCGCAATGACAATTAGAGATCATAGTTGCTTGTGCCATGCTTGATTAGCTATGAGTTATAATGGTTTACCTTGCGCGCCAACATGCTATTAAAATGGTTATGATGTGGTATGATAGGGTGGTATCCTCCTTTGAATGATTTAAGTGACTTGACTTGGCACATGTTCACGCATGTAGTTGAAACAAATCAACATAGCCTTCACGATATTTATGTTCATGGTGGATTATATCCTACTCATGCTTGCATCCAATGTTTATTAAATTTAATGCATGTACATGGCTGTTGTCGCTCTCTAGTTGGTCGCTTCCCAGTCTTTTGCTAGCCTTCACCTGTACTAAGCGGGAATACTGCTTGTGCATCCAAACTACTTAAACCCCAAAGTTATTCCACATGAGTCCACTATACCTTCCTATATGCGGTATCTACCTGCCGTTCCAAGTAAATTTGTATGTGCCAAACTCTAAAACCTTCAAATAATCATCCTGTTTTGTATGCTCGAATAGCTCATGTATCAACTAGGGCTGCCTGTATCTTCCATGCTAGGAGGGTTATTCTCAAGAGGAGTGGACTCCGCTCCTCACTCATGAGAAAATGGCTGGTCACCAGGATGCTAGGTCCCATGCTTTATGCAAACTAAATCAAAAATAATTGCAAAACAAAACTCCCCCTGGGACCTGATGTATGTTGGAGGCACTCGTTGTTTCGAGCAAGCCATGGATTGATGATTGTTGGTGGAGGGGGAGTATAAACTTTACCATTCTATTTGGGAACCACCTATAATGTGTGTAGCATGGAAGATATCGCCATCTCTTGGTTGTTATGTTGACAATGAAAGTATACCGCTCAAAATATTATTCACCTCTATTTCAAAACCGAGCTCTGGCACCTCTACAAATCCCCGCTTCCCTCTGCGAAGGGCCTATCTATTTACTTTTATGCTGAGTCATCATCCTCTTATTAAAAAGCACCAGTTGGAGAGCACCGCTGTCATTTGCATTCATTACTGTTAATTTATATTGGGTGTTACTATGATTGGATCTCTTTTACCATGAATTAGAATGTCTAGTCAGTCCTTGATCTTTAAAGGTGCTCTGCATTTATGTTTTGCGGTCTCAGAAAGGGCTAGCGAGTACCATCTTATTATATCATATTATGATAGTTTTGAGAGAGTGTTTTCATCCGAGATTTATTATTATGGCTTGCTAGTTGATTATGCTATTGATATGGGTAATCATGAGATCTGAGAATTATTGCAAATATGGTTAGTTATAATCTTTGCTAAAAACTTGAATGCTAGCCTGACATATTTACAACAACAAGAGCAAATAGAGTTTGTAAAAGTTTTTCTTTATTTCTTTCAGTTTGTCAACTGAATTGCTTGAGGACAAGCAAGGGTTTAAGCTTGGGGGAGTTGATACGTCTCCGTCGTATCTACTTTTCCAAACCCTTTTGCCCTTGTTTTGGACTCTAACTAGTATGATTTGAATGGAACTAACCCGGACTGACGTTGTTTTCAGTAGAATTGCCATGATGTTGTTTTATGTGCAGAAAACAAAAGTTCTCGGAATGACCTGAAACTCCACGAAATATCTTACAATAAATAATAAAAAATCCTCGCCAAAGATGAAGACCAGGGGGACCACACCCTTGCCACGAGGGTGGGGGGCGCGCCCCCCTACCTCGTGGGCCCCCTGGAGACCTCCCGACTCCAACTCCAACTCTATATAACTGCTTTCGGGGAGAAAAAAATAGGAGAGAAGATTTCATCACGTTTTACGATACAGAGCTGCCGCCAAGCCCTAAAACCTCTTGGGAGGGCTAATCTGGAGTCCGTTCGGGGCTCCGGAGAGGGGAATCCGTCGCGATCATCATCATCAACCATCCTCTATCACCAATTTCATGATGCTCACCGCCGTGCGTGAGTAATTCCGTCGTAGGCTTGCTGGACGGTGATGGGTTGGATGAGATTTATCATGTAATCGAGTTAGTTTTGTTAGGGTTTGATCCCTAGTATCCACTATGTTCTGAGATTGATGTTACTATGAGTTTGCTATGCTTAATGCTTGTCACTAGGGCCCGAGTGCCATGATTTCAGATCTAAACCTATTATGTTTTCATCAATATATGAGTGTTCTTGATCCTATCTTGCAAGTCTATAGTCACCTATTATGTGTTATGATCCGTTAACCCCGAAGTGACAATAATCGGGATACTTACCGGTGATGACCGTAGTTTGAGGAGTTCATGTATTCACTATGTGCTAATGCTTTGTTCCGGTTCTCTATTAAAAGGAGGCCTTAATATCCCTTAGTTTCCATTAGGACCCCGCTGCCACGGGAGGGTAGGACAAAAGATGTCATGCAAGTTCTTTTCCATAAGCACATATGACTATATTCGGAATACATGCCTACATTACATTGACGAATTGGAGCTAGTTCTGTGTCACCCTATGTTATGACTGTTACATGATGAACCGCATCCGGCATAATTATCCATCATTGATCCGATGCCTACGAGCTTTCCATATACTAGTTTACGCTTATTTACTTTCCCGTTGCTATTGTTACAATCACTACAAAATACCAAAAACATTACTTTGCTTTTGTTACTCTTTTGTTACCGTTACCATCACTATCATATTACTTTGCTACTAAACACTTTGCTGCAGATACTAAGTTTCTAGGTGTGGTTGAATTGACAACTCAGCTGCTAATACTTGAGAATATTCTTTGGCTCCCCTTGTGTCGAATCAATAAATTTGGGTTGAATACTCTACCCTCAAAAGTTGTTGTGATCCCCTATACTTGTGGGTTATCAACTAAACACACAAAGCAAAACAAGCAAAGACTCATATCATACAAGACGCTCCAAGCAAAACACACAGTATGTGACGAATAAAAATATAGCTTCGAGTAAAATACCGATGGTTGTTAGAAGAAAGAGGGGATGCCACTCAGAGCATCCCCAAGCTTAGTTGCTTTCTTCTATTTAAATAATAACTTGGGGTGCCATGGGCATCCCCAATCTTAGGCTCTTGTTCCTCCTTATTCCTTCATCCATCGTAAGATAACCCAAAACTTGAAAACTTCAATCACACAAAACTCAACAAAACCTTCATGAGATCCGTTAGTATAAGAAAAATAAATTACTACTATAAGTTTTGTTGAAAACCAATTCATATTTTATTCTTGCATTATATGTACTATATTCCAACTTTTCAATGGCAAAAACTCATCAAAGAAAACCATACAATCATCAAAACAAGCACACAACGCAAAGGAAACAGAATCTGTCAAAAACAGAACAATCTGTAGAAATCTGGATATTTCGAATACTTCTGTAACTCCAAAAATCTTGAGAAATTTGGAAAACATGAGAAATTTGTATATTAATCTTCTTAAAAAAGAATCGGTATTTTATCGCTCTCTGGTTATAAATGAGAATTATTTTTGTGAGCGCAAAAGTTTCTGTTTTTCAGCAAGATCAAACAACTATCACCCAAGAAGATACTAAAGGCTTTACTCGACACAAACACTAATTAAAACACAAAAAACACAATCATAATGGTAGAATAATTGTGCTAACACTCAAGAACATAAAGCAAAAAAGCAAAAATAAATTTTATTCATTGGGTTGCCTCCCAACAAGCACTATTGTTTTACGCCCCTAGCTAGGCATAAAGCAAGGATCTAAGTTTTTGTCATCTTTCTTTCGAGATCCATAGGATTCCCTCATGATTGATTCATATGGTGGCCTAATTCGTGTTCTAGTAAAGTGTTCCACACCCTTCCTTAGTGGAAATTGGAACTTAATATTGCCCTCTTTCATATTGATACGTCTCCAACATATCTATAATTTTTTATTGTTCCATGCTATTATATTATCTCTTTTGGATGTTTTATATGCATTAATATGCTATTTTATATGATTTTTGGGACTAACCTGTTAACCTAGAGCCCAGTGCCAATTCCTGTTTTTCCCCTTGTTTTAGAGTTTCGCAGAAAAGGAATACCAAACGGAGTCCAAACGGAATAAAACTTTCGTGATGATCTTTCTTGGACCAAAAGACACACAGGAGACCTGGAGTGCAAGTCAGAAGAGCCACGAGGCAGCCACAAGGGTGGAGGGCGCGCCCCCAACCTTGTGGGCCCCTCGGTGACCTCCTGACCTAGATCTTCCTCCTATATATTCTCATATACCCCAAAAACTTCTAGGGGAGCCACGAAACCACTTTTCCACCGCCGCAACCTTCTATACCCGTGAGATCCCATCTAGGGGCATTTTCCGGCTTCCTGTCGGAGGGGGATTCGATCACGGAGGGCTTCTACATCAACACCATTGCCTCTCCGATGAAGCGTGAGTAGTTTACCACAGACCTACCGGTCCATAGCAAGTAGCTAGATAACATCTTCTCTCTCTCTTTGATTCTCAATGCAACGTTCTCCTCGATGTTCTTGGATATCAATTTGATGTAATACTCATTTGCGGCGTGTTTGCCGAGATCCGATGAATTGTGGATTTATGATCAGCTTATCTATGAATATTATTTGAATCTTCTCTGAACTCTTATATGCATGCTTTGATATCTTTGCAAGTCTCTTCGAACTATCGATTTGGTTTGGCCAACTAGATTGGTTTTTCTTGCAACGGGAGAAGTGCTTAGATTTGGGTTCAATCTTGCGGTGCTCGATCCTAGTGATAGAAGGGGAACCGACACGTATTGTATTGTTGCCATCGAGGATAAAAAGATGGGGTTTTCCGTCATATTGCTTGAGTTAATTCCTCTACATCATGTCATCTTGCTTAAAGTGTTACTCTGTTCTTATGAACTTAATACTCTAGATGCATGCTGGATAGCGGTCGATGTGTGGAGTAATAGTAGTAGATGCAGAATCGTTTCGGTATACTTGACACAGACGTGATGCATATATCATGATCATTGCCTTATATATCATCATAACTTTGTGCTTTTCTATCAATTGCTTGGCAGTAATTTGTTCACCCACCGTAATAATTTCTATCTCGAGAGAAGCCTCTAGTGAAACCTATGGCCCCCGGGTCTATTTTTTATCATATAAGTTTCCGATCTACACTTTTAATTTCCTATTTACTTTCTTTGCAATCTTTTACTTTCCCTTCCATAAACCCAAAAATACCAAAAACATTACTTTGCCATTTATCTATCTCTATCAGATCTCATGTTGCAAATAACCGTGAAGGGATTGACAACCCCTTTATCGCGTTGGGTGCAAGTTGGTGTTTGTTTGTGCAGGTATTCGGTGGCTTGCGCGTTGTCTCCTACTGGATTTATACCTTGGCTCTCAAACCTGAGGAAAGTACTTACTCAACTTTGCTGCATCACCCTTTCCTCTTCAAGGGAAAAACCAACGCAAGCTCAAGAGGCAGCAACAAGGATTTCTGGCGCCGTTGTAGGGGAGATCTATGCCAAGCCAAGACATACCAAGTACCCATCATAAACTCTCATCCCTTGCATTACATTATTTGTCATTCGCCTCACGTTTTCCTCTTCCCCACTTCTAAATGATTTTCGAAAAGATCTACCTTTTCTTTGCCCTTTTTCAGTTTGACTTTTCGCTTGCCCTTATGTCTTACTTGGTTTGTTTGCTCGTTTGCTCGGTATAATTGTGTATCTATTACAAATCAGAGAACCTAAGATCTATGGATCCTTGTCCGCTTGCAAATATTTTTAAGAGATCCAATTATGATGAACCAATTGCTAGTGAGTTTTGTGCACTAGATTATCTTTATGAAGTTTTGCTTGAAATTCGTGAATCTGAAAATTGTGATGAAGTACTTTATGAAATGATTCACGATAGATCATTGAATAAAAAGCATGATTGCAATGATGTTATTATAAATTCTATTAATGTCAATTGTGCTAATAATATACAAAACCCTAAGCTTGGGGATGCTAGTTTTGCTATGTTCACTACTTGTTGCAATGATCATGATTGGGGTGATTCTTCTTATGATCTTGAAAATTTATTTAAGCCCCATGATGAATATAAGATTTATAATAATGTTTGCAATAATATTGAAAGTGGGTTTGGAAGAGTGTCAACTTTAGATCCCACGTATTTGGAGAATGTTCGATCTTATGCAATTTTTGATAAAAGTGGGTTTGGAGAGGTCATGACTTTAGTTAATGTTAATCCCACTATTTTGGAAGAGTGTCAACTTCGCATGCATGTGGATCGTGTTGAGAATATGTTATGTGATATGTATTTTTTTAAATTTTCTTATGAGCCTACATGTAATTATTATGAGAGAGAAAAATATTGTTGTAGAAATTTTCATGTTACTAAATTACCTCTCTTCATGTTGAGATTGTTATCGTCTCTTTCTTCTTCCTCGCATATGCTAGTTTTTGCTTGCCTTGATAATTTGTTTGTTTATAAAATACCCATGCATAGGAAGTACGTTAGACTTAAGTGTGTTTGTCACATGTTTTATGATGCTCTCTTTGTGCTTCAATTCTTGTCTTTCATGTGAGCATCATTGAAATCTCAATGCCTAGCTAAAAAGGCTTTAAAGAAAAGCGCTTGTTGGGAGAAAAACCAATATTTTTCCTTTCTGTTATTCAATAAATATTTAATCTAGCCTCTGGTTATATGTGGTTTTGTGTTTTAATTAGTGTTTTTGCCAAGTAAGACCTATGGGATAGCCTACGGTGATAGTTGATTTGATCTTGCTGAAAAACAGAAAATTTTGCGCTCACAAAAACAATTATCATTTTTAACAGGAACATGATAAAATACTGATTCTTTTTGCAGAAGATTAATAAGCAAATTTCCTAGGACTTCCTATTTTCTCCGGATTTTTAGTGTTACAGAAGTATTCTAAATATCCAGATTGCTACAGACTGTTCTGTTTTTGACAGATTCTGTTTTTCGCGTGTTGTTTGCTTATTTTGATGCATCTATGGCTAGTATCGGGGGGGGGGTATGAACCATGGAAAAGTTGAAATAAAGTAGATATTACACCAATATAAATAAAGAATAAGTTCACAACAATATCAAAAGTGGTGATTTATTTTCTTATACTAAAGGAACTTATGAGAATTTCTGTTGAAGTTTTGTGTTGTCAAGTTTTCAAGTTTTGGGTAAGGATTTGATGGACTATGGAACAAGGAGTGGCAAGAGCCTAAGCTTGGGGATGCCAAGGAACCCCAAGGTAATATTCAAGTAGGCCAAAGAGCCTAAGCTTGGGGATGCCCCGGGAAGGCATCCCCTCTTTCGTCTTCGTCTATCGGTAACTTTACTTGAGGCTATATTTTTATTCACCACATGATATGCGTTTTTCTTGGAGCGTCTTGTATGATTTGAGTCTTTTCTTTTTAGTTCGCCACAATCATGCTTTCTGTACACATATTTTTGGAGAGACACGCGTGAATCGTGATTTATTAGAATGCTCTATGTGCTTCACTTATATCTTTTGAGCTAGGCAAATTTGCTCTAGTGCTTCACTTATATATTTTTAGAGCACGGCGGTGAGTTTATTTTATAGAAACCGATGAAATCTCATACTTCACTTATATTATTTTGAGAGTCTCTAAACAGCATGATAATTTGGTTTGGTTATAAAATTAGTCCTAATATGATAGGCATCCAAGAGGGATATAATAAAAACTTTTATATAAAAGTGCATTGAATACTATGAGAAGTTTGATTCCTTATGATTGTTTTGAGATATGAAGATGGTGATATTAGATTATTGATCCATCATGCTTCACTTATATTATTTTGAGAGTCTTTTAGAACAACATGGTAATTTGCTTTGGTTATGAAACTAGTCCTAATATGATGGACATCCAAGATGGGTATAATAAAAACTTTCATATAGAGTGCATTGGATACTATGAGAAGTTTGATACTTGATGATTGTTTTGGGATATGAAGATGGTGATATTAGAGTCATGCTAGTTGAGTAGTTGTGAATTTGAGAGATACTTGTGTTAAAGTTTGTGAGTCCCGTAGAATGCACATATGGTGATCCGTTATGTGATGAGGTAGGAGCATGATTTATTTATTGATTGTATTCCTTATGAGTGGCGGTCGGGGACGACCGATGGTATTTTCCTACCAATCTATCCCCCTAGGATCATGCATGTAGTACTTTGTTTCGATGACTAATACATTTTTGCAATAAGTATGTGAGTTCTTTATGAATAATGTTGTGTCCATGGATTATACGCACTCTCACCTTTCCGCCATTGCTAGCATCTCTAGTACCGCGCAACTTTCACCGGTACCATAAACCCACAACATATCGTTCCTCAAAACAGCCACCATACCTACCTATTATGGCATCTCCATAACCATTTCAAGATATATTGCCATGCAACTTTCCACCGTTCCGTTTATTATGACATGCTCCATTATTGTCATATTGCTTTGCATGATCATGTAGTTGACATCGTATTTGTGGCAAAGCCACCATTCATAATTCTTTCATACATGTCACTTTTGATTCATTGCACATCACGGTACACCATCGGAGGCATTCAGATAGAGTCATATTTTGTTCTAGTATCGAGTTGTAATTTTTGAGTTGTAAGTAAATAAAAGTGTGATGATCTTCATTATTAGAGCATTGTCCCATGTGAGGAAAGGATGATGGAGACTATGATTCCCCCATAAGTCAGGATGAGACTCCGGACGAAAAAAAGAGGCCAAAAAATGAGAGAAGGCCCAACAAAAAATGAGAGAAAAGAGAGAAGGGACAATGTTACTATCCTTTTACCACACTTGTGCTTCAAAGTAGCACCATGATCTTCATGATAGAGATTCTCCTATGATATCACTTTCATGTACTAGTGGGAATTTTCATTATAGAAATTGGCTTGTATATTCCAATGATGGGCTTCCTCAAATTGCCCTAGGTCTTCGTGAGCAAGCAAGTTGGATGCACACCCACTTAGTTTTCTTTTTGAGCTTTCATACACTTATAGCTCTAGCGCATCCGTTGCATGGAAATCCCTACTCACTCACATTGATATCTATTGATGGGCATCTCCATAGCCTGTTGATATGCCTAGTTGATGTGAGACTATCTCCTTCTTTTTGTCTTCTCCACAACCACCGTCTATTCCACCTGTAGTGCTATGCCCATGGCTCACGCTCATGTATTGCGTGAAAGTTGAAAAAGTTTGAAAATGTCAAAAGTATGAAACAATTGCTTGGCTTGTCATCGGGGTTGTGCATGATATGAATATTTTGTGTGATGAAGATGGAGCATAGCCAGACTATATGATTTTGTAGGGATAAGCTTTCTTTGGCCATGTTATTTTGAGAAGACATAATTATTTTGTTAGTATCTGATACGTCTCCAATGTATCTATATTTTTTTATTGTTCCATGATGTTATATTATCAATCTAGGATGTTTTATAATCATTCTATAGTCATTTATATCATTTTTGGTACTAACCTATTGACATAGTGCCAAGTGTCGGTTGCTGTTTTTTCCATGTTTTTTACATGGCAGAAAATCAATATCAAACGGAGTCCAAATGCAACAAAACTTTATGGAGATTTTTTTGGACCAGAAGGAGCATAATGGGCCCTGGCTGCGCCTGGGGGGGTGCTCCGAGGAGAGCACAACCCACCAGGGCGCGCCAGGAGGCCCAGGTGCGCCCTGGTGGGTTGTGCCCACCTCGGGTGCCCCCGGACCGCCTCTTTGCTTTATAAATACCCCAATATTCCCAAAACCCTAGGGGAGTCGATGAAATATTCATCCAGCCGCCGCAGAGTCCAGAACCACCAGATCCAATCTAGACACCATCTCGGATGGGGTTCACCACCTACATTGGTGCCTCTCCGATGATGCGCGAGTAGTTCTTTGTAGACCTTCGGTCCATAGTTAGTAGCTAGATGGCTTCCTCTCTCTCTCTCTCTCTCTCTCTTGATTCTCAATACAGTGTTCTCTTGGAGATCCATATGATGTAACTCTTTTGCGGTGTGTTTGTTGGGATCCGATGAACTTTGAGTTTATGATCAGATCTATCTCTTTTTATATCCATGAAAGTATTTGAGTTTCTTTGATATCTTTTATGCATGATTGCTTATAGCCTCATATTTCTTCTCCGATACTTGGGTTTTGTTTGGCCAACTTGATCTATTTATCTTGCAATGGGAAGAGGTGCTTTGTAGTGGGTTCGATCTTACGATGCTTGATCCCATTGACAGAAGGGGAACCAACACGTATGTATCGTTGCTACTAAGGATAAAATGATGGGGTCTATATTTACATAGATAGATCTTTTCTACATCATGCCATCATTCTTATTGCATTACTCCATTTCTCCATGAACTTAATACACCAGATGCATGCTGGATAGCGGTCGATGTGTGGAGTAATAGTATTAGATGCAGGCAGTAGTCGGTCTACTAATCTTGGATGTGATGCCTATGTAATGATCATTGTATGGATATCGTCATGAGTATTTGAAGTTCTATCAATTGCCCAACAGTAATTTGTTCACCCACCGTTTTCTATTTTTCTCGAGAGAAGCCACTAGTGAAACCTACGGCCCCTGGGTCTCTTCCTCATATATTTGCCTTTGCGATCTACTTTTCCTTCGCATTTATTTTCAGATATATTAAACCAAAAATACAAAAATACCTTGCTGCAATTTATTCTTATTTATTTTATTTGGCGTTCGATCTATCAATCTACTACAAATTTACCTCACGTCCGTTTGCCTATTTTGAGGCGCCGTACCCCGGAAGGGATTGGCAACCCCTTTAACACATCGGGTTGCGAGAAGTTGTTCTTTGTGTGAAGGTGTTGTTTACGTTGTGTTGCTTGGTTCTCCTACTGGTTCGATAACCTTGGTTTCATATCTGAGGGAACTACCTACCGCCGTTGTGCTGCATCATCCCTTCCTCTTTGGGGAAATACCGACATAGCTTCAAGCGACATCAAAAGGAATTTCTGGCGCCGTTACCGGGGAGGATCTTCAACATATACCAGGTTCTTAATCACAAATCTCATCTCCTCGCAATTTACATTATTTGCCATTTGCCTCCCGTTTTCCTCTCCCCCACTTCACAAAAATTTGCCCTTTTATTCACCCCTCTTTTTTCGTTCGCCGTTTTCTTGTCAGGTCTATCCTTTGCTTGCAATCATGAGTGATTTTGGTATGGCACCAACAGATGATGGCCTAACTCCTAAGATTGGACGTATGGGTAATCTGGATGCTAAAACTTTTATCTCGTGGCAAGGGAACGTTATGGGAAAAGAACGTATCCTAGAATTTTTCAATTGTGTTGGGAATCTAAGTATTGATGATGCTCCTATACTTAAAACTACTAGATCTTATGCAGATGCTATTTCAGCATTAGTTCTGAAACTTGAAAGTAAATTTATTCGCACCCATCCTACTTTGCAAGGATTGTTTTTTGAGCTTCCCGTTATAAAGAATCCTAGGGCTAAAAACTTGGCCACCCTTGTCCGTATGAATGAATTTGATTACATAATATGGAAGCTAGGTAAATCTTTGATTTTTATGGTATGAATCGTGAAAAACCTGTGATAGATGAAATTCTTTACAATAGTGACTATGCTTTAAGACATTTTCTTGGGGATAATAAAATCTTTGATGAGAATCTTAAAAAGGAAGTCCCCCTTTTAGATATAATCCAACAGGTTTTCAATAATGTTAATCAACATTACTCTTGGATTGTTGCGGGGAATCAAAAAGGTTGTGATGAACATCAACTTAGGAACGCTAAGGTTTCTATGGATAATATGTTGTATGTTGTGTTTACAAAACCTCATGATGAAAACACCTTTAAGAAGGTTAAAAACAAAGATGACAAAACTTAGATCCTTACTTTATGCCTAGCTAAGGGCGTAAAACTATAGCACTTGTTGGGAGGCAACCCAATGAATAAAATTTATTTTTCTTTTTGAAGGAAATATGCCCTAGAGGCAATAATAAAGTTGTTATTTTATATTTCCTTGCATCATGATAAATGTTTATTATTCATGCTAGAATTGTATTAACCATAAACTTGATACATGTGTGGATACATAGACAAAACACAATGTCCCTAGTAAGCCTCTACTAGACTAGCTCGTTAATCAAAGATGGTTAAGTTTCCTAACCATAGACATGTGTTGTCATTTGATGAACATGATCACATCATTAGGAGAATGATGTGATGGACAAGACCCATCTGTTAGCTTAGCATAATGATCGTTAAGTTTTATTGCTATTGCTTTCTTCATGACTTATACATATTCCTCTGACTATGGGATTATGCAACTCCCGAATACCGGAGGAACACCTTGTGTGCTATCAAATGTCACAACATAACTGTGTGATTATAAAGATGCTCTACAGGTGTCTTCGAAGATGTTTGTTGGGTTGGCATAGACCGAGATTAGGATTTGTCACTCCGAGTATCAGAGAGGTATCTCTGGGCCCTCTCGGTAATGCACATGACCATAAGCCTTGCAAGCAATGTGACTAATGAGTTAGTTACGTGATGATGCATTATAGAATGAGTAAAGAGACTTGCCGGTAACGAGATTGAACTAGGTATGATGATACCGACGATCGAATCTCGGGCAAGTAACATACCGATGACAAAGGGAATAATGTATGTTGTTATTGCGGTTTGACCGATAAAGATCTTCGTAGAACATGTAGGAACCAATATGAGCATCCAGGTTCCACTATTGGTTATTGACTGGAGAAGTGTCTCGGTCATGTCTACATAGTTCTCGAACCCGTAGGGTCCGCACGCTTAACGTTCGATGACAATTTGTATTATGAGTTATGTGTTTTTGGTGACCGAAGTTTGTTCGGAGTCCCGGATGAGACCACGGACATGAAGAGGATCCTCGAAATGGTTGAGAGGTAAAGATTGATATATTGGAAAGGAGTATTCGGACACCAAAAGGGTTGTGGAGTGTATCGGGTACATACCAGAGTACCAGAGGGGTTACCGGAACCCCCCGGGGGAAGATATGGGCCATATGGGCCATAGGAGGGAGGCTAACCAGCCCACAAGGGGCTGGTGCGCCCCCCACAAGGGAGGAGGCCGAATTGGAGTAGGGAAAGGGGCGCCACCCCCTTTCCTTCTCCTACTCCTACTCCCTCTCCTTTCCCCTTTCCCCCCTCCGCGAGAAGGAAAAGAAGGGGGTCGAATCCTACTAGGATTGGGAGTCCTAGTAGGACTCCCCCCTTATGGCGCACTCCCTAGGGCCAGCCTCCTCCCTCTCCCTCCTTTATATACATGGGCAGGGCACCCCTTGGAGACACAACAATTGTTCCAAGCCGTGTGCGGTGTCTCTCTCCACAGTTTGCTCCTTCGGTCATAGCATCATAGTGCTTAGGCGAAGCCCTGCGTGGATCACATCACCATCACCGTCACCACGCCGTCGTGCTGACGAAACTCTCCCTCGACCCTCTGCTAGATCAAGAGCTCGAGGGACGTCATCGAGCTGAACGTGTGCAGAACTCGGAGGTGTCGTACGTTCGGTACTTGATCGGTTGGATCGTGAAGACGTTCGACTACATCAACTTCGTTAGTCTAACGCTTCCGCTTTCGGTCTACGAGGGTACATGGACACACTCTCTCCGTCTCGTTGCTATGCATCTCCTAGATAGATCTTGTGTGATCGTAGGATTTTTTTTGAAATTGCATGCTATGTTCCCCAATAATGGCATCCGAGCCAGGTCTATGCGTAGATGATATGCACGAGTAGAACACAAAGAGTTGTGGGTGATAATACTCATACTTCTTACCACCAATGTCTTGCTTTGATTTGGCGGTATTGTTGGATGAAGCGGCCCGGACCGACATTACATGACCGGGTTCATGAGACTGGTTCTACCGACGTGTTTTGCACACAGGTGGCTGGCGGGTGTCTGTTTCTCCAACTTTAGTTGAATCGAGTTTGACTACAGTCGGTCCTTGTTGAAGGTTAAAACAGCACACTTGATGAAAAATCGTTGTGGTTTTGATGCGTAGGTAACAACGGTTCTTGCTAGAAGCCCGTAGCAGCCGCGTAAAATTTGCAACAACAAAGTAGAGGACGTCTAACTTGTTTTTGCAGGGCATGTTGTGATGTGATATGGTCAAGACGTGATGAGATATAAATTGTTGTATGAGATGATCATGTTTTGTAAAAGTTATCGGCAACTGGCAGGAGCCTTATGGTTGTCGCTTTATTGTATGAAATGCAATCACCATGTAATTGCTTTACTTTATCACTAAGCGGTAGCGATAGTCGTAGAAACAATAGTTGGCGAGACAACAACGACGCTACGATGGAGATCAAGGTGTCAAGCCGATGACGATGGAGATCATGACGGTGCTTTGGAGATAGAGATCAAAGGCACAAGATGATGATGGACATATCATGTCACATATTTTGATTGCATGTGATGTTTATCCTCTACGCATCTTATTTTTCTTAGTACGGCGGTAGCATTATAAGATGACCCCTCACTAAATTTCAAGGTATAAGTGTTCTCCCTGAGTATGCACCGTTGCTACAGTTCATCGTGTCGAGACACCACATGATAATCGGGTGTGATAAGCTCTACGTTCACATACAACAGGTGCAAGCCAGTTTTGCACGTGCAGAATACTCGGGTTAAACTTGACGAGCCTAGCATATGTAGATATGGCCTCGTAACACTGAGACCAAAAGGTCGAACGTGAATCATATAGTAGATATGATGAACATAGAGATGTTCACCATTGAAAACTACTCCATCTCACGAGATGATCGGACATGGTTTAGTTGATATGGATCACATGATAATTTAGATGACCCGAGGATTGTCTATCTAAGTGGGAGTTCTTAAGTAATATGATTAATTGAACTTAATTTATCATGTACTTAGTCCATATGTTATTAGCATATCTATGTTGTAGATCAATAGCTCACGTATAGCTCCCCTGTTTTATTTTTTAATATGTTCCTAGAAAAAACTAAGTTGAAAGCTGATAGTAGCAATGATGCGGACTAGTTCTGTGATCTGAGGATTATCCTCATTGCTGCATAGAAGAATCATGTCCTTGATGCACCGCTAGGTGACAAACCTATTGTAGGAGCAGATGCAGACGCTATGAACGTTTGGCACGCTCGATATGATGACTACTTGATAATTTAGTGCACCATGCTTTATGGCTTAAAACTAGGACTTCAAAAACATTTTGAACGCCATGGACCATATCAAATGTTCCAAGAGTTGAAATTAGTATTTCAGACTCATGCCAGTGTCGAGAGGTATGAGACCTCTCACAGTACTTTGCCTACAAGATGGAGGAGAATAGCTTAATGATACGTCTCCAACGTATCTATAATTTTTGATTGTTCCATGCTATTATATTATCCATCTAGGATGTTTTATATGGTATTTTATATGATTCCTGGGACTAACCTTAACCTAGAGCCTAGTGCTAGTTTCTGTTTTTTCCTTGTTTTTGAGTATCACAGGGAAGGAAAACCAAACGAAGTCCAATTGACCTGAAATTTCACGGAGATTATTTTTGGACCAGAAGAAGCCAACGGAGTATCGGAGATGGGCCAGAAGAGTCCCGAGGCACCCATGAGGGTGGGGCGCACGCCCTACCCCCTCGGCGCCCCCCTATCTCGTGGCCGCCTCGGAGACCCCCCTAACTTGTTCCCAACGCCAACATCTCTTATATATACCCAAACTTCCAGAACATAACCTAGATCGGGAGTTCCGCTGCCACAAGCCTGTGTAGCCACCGAAAACTAATCTAGACCCGTTCTGGCACCCTGCCGGAGGGGGGATCCCTCTCCGGTGGCCATCTTCATCATCCCGGCGCTCTCCATGACGAGGAGGGAGTAGTTCACCCTAGGGGCTGAGGGTATGTACCAGTAGCTATGTGTTTGATCTCTCTCTCTCGTGTTCTTGATTCGACACGATCTTCATGTATCGCGAGCTTTGCTATTATAGTTGGATCTTATGATGTTTCTCCCCCTATACTCTCTTGTAATGGATTGAGTTTTCCCTTTGAAGTTATCTTATCGGATTGAGTCTTTAAGGATTTGAGAACACTTGATGTATGTCTTGCATGTGCTTACCTATGGTGACAATGGGATATCACGTGATCCACTTGATGTATGTTTTGGTGATCAACTTGCGGGTTCCGTGATCTCATGAACTTATGCATAGGGGTTGGCACACGTTTTCGTCTTGACTCTCCGGTAGAAACTTTGGGGCACTCTTTGAAGTTCTTTGTGTTGGTTGAATAGATGAATCTGAGATTATGTGATGCATATCGTATAATCATACCCACGGATACTTGAGGTGACATTGGAGTATCTAGGTGACATTAGGGTTTTGGTTGATTTGTGTCTTAAGGTGTTATTCTAGTACAAACTCTATGACAGATTGAACGGAAAGAATAGCTTCATGTTATTTTATTACGGACTCTTGAATAGATCGATCGGAAAGAATAACTTTGAGGTGTTTTCATACCCTACAATAATCTTTTCATTTGTTCTCCGCTATTAGTGACTTTGGGGTGACTCTTTGTTGCATGTTGAGGGATTGTTATATGATCCAATTATGTTATTATTGTTGAGATAACTTGCACTAGTGAAAGTATGAACCCTAGGCCTTGTTTCCTAGCATTGCAATACTGTTTACGCTCACTTTTACCACTTGTTACCTTGCTGTTTTTATATTTTCAGATTACAAAAACCTATATCTACCATCCATATTACACTTGTATCACCATCTCTTCATCTAGCTAGTGCACCTATACAATTTACCATTGTATTGGGTGTGTTGGGGACACAAGAGACTCTTTGTTATTTGGTTGCAGGGTTGTTTGAGAGGGACCATCTTCATCCTATGCCTCCCATGGATTGATAAACCTTGGGTCATCCACTTGAGGGAAATTTTCTACTATCCTACAAACCTCTGTACTTGGAGGCCCAACAACGTCTACAAGAAGAAGGTTGTGTAGTAGACATCAATCTCTTTTCTAGCGCCATTGCCGGGGAGGTTAGCGCTTGAAGGTATATCTTTAGATGTTGCAATCGAATCTTTTAGTTTCTTGTTTTATCACTAGTTTAGTTTATAAAAGAAAACTACAAAAAATGGAATTAAGGTTGCCTCATATGCTTCATCTTTTTAATATCTTTCATGAAAATAAGGATTTCGATAATTGTGCCGAAGTGTTAGAAGAAGAATGTATTAAAATGTTTGGCACTAAATCTTTGGATGATGAGTATGATTGCAATGTTGTTAGTACGAATTCTTTGAATACCCATGATGCTAATGATGTGCAAAACCACAAGCTTGGGGATGCTATGTTTGATGAAGATGATATTTTTTGTCCCCCAAGTTTTGATGAGCAAATTTATTATGATGATAGCATGCCTCCTATTTATGATGATTATATTGATGAAAGTGGGTTTGGAAGAGTGTCAACTTTAGGAAGTAATGATCCCACTATTTTGGAGGGTGTTGAATCTTATTGTGATAATTATGAAAGTGGATTTGGAGAGGTCGTGACTTTATTTAATGATGATTCCACTATTTCAGAAGAGGCTCCAATTGATTATGAGAACAAAGTTGATATCTATGATGATTATTGTGATGACATGTGTGCTATAAAGAATAATGATAACCTTGAAACTTGTCATCTTGAATTTAATTTTCAATTGGATTATGCCTCACATGATAGTTATTTTGTTGAGTTTGCTCCCACTACTATTCATGAGAGGAAATTTGCTTATGTGGAGAGTAATGAAAATTCTATGCTTGTGCATCATGAAAATAGTGCTTTATGTGATAGTTATATTGTTGAATTCATTCGCTATGCTACTGAAAATTATTATGAGGGAGGAGTATATGCTTGTAGGAATTGCAATAATATCAAGTTTCTTCTCTATGTATTGAAAATCTTGAAGTTATGCTTGTTTTGCTTTCCTATGCAAGTTGATTCTTGTTCCCACAAGTTGTTTGCTCACAAAATCCCTATGCATAGGAATTGTGTTATAATTAAATGTGCTAATCATATTCTTCATGATGCTCTCTTCATGTTTCAATTCTTATCCTTTATGTGAGCATCATTGAAATCATCATGCCTAGCTAGGGGCGTTAAACGATAGCGCTTGATGGGAGGCAACCCAATTTTATTTTTGTTCTTTGCTCTTTTCTCATGTTTAGTAATAAATAATTAATCTAGCCTCTATTTATACGTGGTTTTAAGTTTTAATTAGTGTTTGTGCCAAGTAGAACCTTTGGGAAGACTTGGGTGAAGTCTCTGCGATCTTGCTGTAAAAAACAGAAACTTTTGCGCTCACGAGATTAGCTGCCATGTTTTACTGGAGGGTGCGTTTAGGTTGATTATTTTTTCAGATGATTAATAGAAAAATTCCTCAGGTCCACCAATTTATTTAATAATTTTTGGAGTGACAGAAGTATTCGAAACCTCCAGATTGCTACAGACTGTTCTGTTTTTGACAGATTCTGTTTTCATTGTGTTGTTTGCTTATTTTGACGAATCTATGAGTAGTATCAGAGGGTATGAACCATAGAGAAGTTGGAATACAGTAGATATTACACCAATATGAATTTATAATGAGTTCACAACAGTACCAAAAGTGGTGATTTATTTTCTTATACTAACGGAGCTTACGAGTTTTTCTGTTGAGTTTTGTGTTGTGAAGTTTTCAAGTTTTGGGTAAAGATTCGATGGTCTATGGAATAAATAGTGGCAAGAGCCTAATCTTGGGGATGCACCCCAAGGTAATATTCAAGGAAAACCAAGAGATTAAGCTTTTGGATGCCCGGATGACATCCCCTCTTTCGTCTTCGTTCATCAGTACCTTTACTTGGAGCTATATTTTTATTCACCACATGATATGTGTTTTCCTTGGAGTGTCATTTTATTTTCTTTTGCTTTGCTTTATGTTTGAATAAAATACCAAGATCTGAAATTCTTAAGTGTTAGAGAGTCTTCACATATTTGCATAATTATTCGACTACTCATTGATCTTCACTTATATCTTTTGAAGTAGTTTGTTGTTTGCTCTAGTGCTTCACTTATATCTTTTAGAGAACGACGGTGGTTTTATTTTGAAGAAATAGATGAACTCCCATGCTTCACTTATATTATTTTGAGAGTCCTAAAAAACATGGTAATTTGCTTTGGTTATGACATTAGTCCTAATATGATGGGAATCCAAGAGGGATATAATGAAAACTTTCATATCAAGTGCATTGAATACTATGACAAGTTTGATACTTGATGATTGTTTTGAGATATGAAGATGGTGATATTAGAGTCGTGCTAGTTGAGTAGTTGTGAATTTGAGAGATACTTGTGTTAAAGTTTGTGATTCCCGTAGCATGCACGTATGGTGAACCTTTATGTAATGAAGTCGGAGCTTGATTTATTTTTTGATTATCTTCCTTATGAGTGGCGGTCGGGGACGAGCGATGGTCTTTTGCTACCAATCTACCCCCTAGGAGCATGCGCGTAGCACTTCGTTTCGATAACTAATAGATTTTTGCAATAAGGATGTGAGTTCTTTATGACTAATGTTGAGTCCATGGATTATACACACTCTCACCCTTCCACCATTGCTAGCCTCTCTAATACCGCGCACCTTTCGCCGGTATCATACACCCACCATATACTTTCCACAAAACAGCCACCATACCTACCTATTATGGCATTTCCATAGCCATTCTGAGATATATTGTCATGCAACTTTCCACCATTCCATTTATTATGACACGCTTCATCATTGTCATATTGCTTTGCATGATCATGTAGTTGACATCGTATTTGTGGCAAAGCCACCGTTCATAATTCTTTCATACATGTCACTCATGAGTCATTGGACATCCCTGTACACCGCCGGAGGCATTCATATAGAGTCATATTTTGTTCTAAGTATCGAGTTGTAATTCTTGAGTTGTAAGTAAATAAAAGTGTGATGGTCATCATTATTACATCATTATCCCATGTGAGGAAAGGATGATGGAGACTATGATTCCCCCACAAGTCGGGATAAGACTCCGGACGAAAAATAAAAAAAGAGAAAAAAGAGGCCATAAAAAAAGAAGGCCCTAAAGAACAAAACAAAAAAATGAGAGAAAAAGGGAGAAGGGGCAATGCTACTATCCTTTTACCACACTTGTGCTTCAAAGTAGCACCATGATCTTCAAGATAGAGAGTCTCCTATGTTGTCACTTTCATATACTAGTGGGAATATTTCATTATAGAACTTGTCTTGTATATTCCAATGATGGGCTTCCTCAAAATGCCCTAGGTCTTCGTGAGCAAGCGAGTTGGATGCACACCCACTTAGTTTCTTTTTGAGCTTTCATACACTTATAACTCTAGTGCATCCGTTGCATGGCAATCCCTACTCACTCACATTGATATCTATTGATGGGCATCTCCATAGCCCGTTGATACGCCTAGTTGATGTGAGACTATCTTCTCCATTTTGTTTTCTCCCCAAACACCATTCTATTCCACCTATAGTGCTATATCCATGGCTCACGCTCATGTATTGCGTTAAGATTGAAAAAGTTTGAGAACATCAAAAGTATGTCACAATTGCTTGGCTTGTCATCGGGGTTGTGCATGATTTAAATATTTTGTGTGATGAAGATAGAGCATAGCCAGGCTATATGATTTTGTAGGGATAGCTTTCTTTGGCCATGCTATTTTGAGAAGACATGATTGCTTTATTAGTATGCTTGAAGTATTATTATTTTTATGTCAATATTAAACTTGTCTCTTGAATCTTTCGGATCTGAATATTCATGCCACAATAAAAGAAAATTACATTGAAAATTATGTTAGGAAGCATTCCACATCAAAAATTCTGTTTTTATCATTTACCTACTCGAGGACGAGCAGGAATTAAGCTTGGGGATGCTTGATACGTCTCCAACGTATCTATAATTTTTTATTGTTCCATGCTATTATGTTATCCATCTAGGATGTTTTATATGCATTTATATGGTATTTTATATGATTTTTGGGACTAACCTTAACCTAGCGCCCAGTGCCAGTTTCTGTTTTTTCCTTGTTTTTGTGTATCGCAGGAAAGGAAAACCAAACGGAGTCCAATTGACCTGAAATTTCACGGAGATTATTTTTGGACCAGAAGATACCCACGGAGTATCGGAGATGGGCCAAAAGAGTCTCGAGGCACCCACGAGGGTGGGGGCGCGCCCCCTATCTCGTGGCCACCTCGGAGACCCCCCTAACTTGTTCCCGACGCCAACATTTCTTATATATACCCAAACTTCCAGAACATAACCTAGATCGGCAGTTCCGCCACCGCAAGCCTCTGTAGCCACCAAAAACCAATCTAGACCCGTTCTGCCACCCTGCCGGAGGGGGGATCCCTCTTCGGTGGCCATCTTCATCATCCCGGCGCTCTCCATGACAAGGAGGGAGTAGTTCACCCTCAGGATTGAGGGTATGTACCACTATCTATGTGTTTGATCTTTCTCTCTCTCTCGTGTTCTTGATTCGGCACGATCTTGATGTATCGCGAGCTTTGCTATTATAGTTGGATCTTATGATGTTTCTCCCCCTCTACTCTCTTGTAATGGATTGAGTTTTCCCTTTGAAGTTATCTTATCGGATTGAGTCTTTAAGGATTTGAGAACACTTGATGTATGTCTTGCATGTGCTTATCTGTGGTGACAATGGGATATTCACGTGATCCACTTGATGTATGTTTTGGTGATCAACTTGCAGGTTCCGTGATCTCATGAACTTATGCATAGGGTTGGCACACGTTTTCGTCTTGACTCTCCGGTTGAAACTTTGGGGCACTCTTTGAAGTACTTTGTGTTGGTTGAATAGATGAATTTGAGATTGTGTGATGCATATCGTATAAATATACCCACGGATACTTGAGGTGACATTGGGGTATCTAGGTGACATTAGGGTTTTGGTTGATTTGTGTCTTAAGGTGTTATTCTAGTACGAAATCTATGATAGATTGAACAGAAAGAATAGCTTCGTGTTATTTTATTATGGACTCTTGAATAGATTGATCAGAAAGAATAGCTTTGAGGTGGTTTCGTACCCTACAATAATCTCTTCGTTTGTTCTCCGCTATTAGTGACTTTGGAGTGACTCTTTGTTGTATGTTGAGGGATTGTTATATGATCCAATTATGTTATTATTGTTGAGAGAACTTGCACTAGTGAAAGTATGAACCCTAGGCCTTGTTTCCTAGCATTGCAATACCGTTTACGCTCACTTTTACCACTTGTTACCTTGATGTTTTTATATTTTCAAATTACAAAAACCTATATCTAACATCCATATTGCACTTGTATCACCATCTCTTCGCTGAACTAGTGCACCTATACAATTTACCATTGTATTGGGTGTGTTGGGGACACAAGAGAATCTTTGTTATTTGGTTGCAGGGTTGTTTGAGAGAGACCATCTTCATCCTACGCCTCCCACGGATTGATAAACCTTAGGTCATCCACTTGAGGGAAATTTGCTACTGTCCTACAAACCTCTACACTTGGAGGCCCAACAACGTCTACAAGAAGAAGGTTGTGTAGTAGACATCACTCAACGAGTGAGCATGTGCTCAGATTGTCTGGGTACTACAATTGCTTGAATCAAGTGGGAGTTAATCTTCCAGATAAGATAGTGATTGACAAAGTTCTCTAGTCACTATCACCAACTTACTAGAACTTCGTGATGAACTATAATATGCAAGGGATGGACAAGACAATTCCCGAGCTCTTCGCAATGCTAAAGGCCGCAGAGGTAGAAATCAAGAAAGAACATCAAGTGTTGATGGTTAACAAGACCACTAGTTTCAAGAAAAGGGGCAATGGGAAGAAGGGGAACTTCAAGAAGAATAGAAAGCAAGTTGCTGCTCCCGGGAAGAAGCCCAAGTCTGGACCTAAGCCTGAAACTAAGTGCTTCTACTGCAAAGGAAATGGTCACTGGAAGTGAAACTGCCCCAAACATTTGGCGGATAAGAAGGATGGCAAAGTGAACAAAAATATATTTGATATACAGATTATTGATGTGTACTTTACTAGTGTTCATAGTAACCCCTAGGTATTTTATACCGGTTCAGTTGCTAAGATTAGTAACTCGAAAGAGGATTTACAAAATGAACAAAGACTAGTTGAGGGCAAAGTGACGATGTGTGTTGGAAGAGATTCCAAGGTTGATAAGATCACCATTGCATACTACCTCTACCTTCGGGATTACTATTGAACCTAAATAAATGTTGTTTGGCGTTTGCGTTGAGCATGAATATGATTGGATCATGTTTATTGCAATACAGTTATTCATTTAAGTCAAAGTTGTTCTGTTTACATGAATAATACCTTCTATGGTCATACACCCAATATAAATGGTTTATTGAATCTCGATCGTAGTGATACACATATTCATAATATTGAAGCCAAAAGATGCAAAGTTAATAATGATAGTGCAACTTATTTGTGGCACTGCCGTTTAGGTCATATTGGCGTAAAGCGCATGAAGAAACTCCATGTTGATGGGCTTTTGGAATCACTTGATACTTGCGAACCATGCCTCATGGGCAAGATGACTAAAACTCCGTTCTTCGCAACAATGGAGCGAGCCACTGACTTATTGGAGATAATACATATTGATGTATGCGGTCCGATGAGTGTTGAGGCTCGCGGCGTGTATCATTGTTTTCTGACCTTCACAGATGATTTAAGCAGATAGGGGTATATTTACTTAATGAAACATAAGTTTAAAACATTCGAAAAAGTTCAAAAAAATTTAGAGTGAAGTGAAAATCATCGTAACAAGAAAATAAAGTTTCTACGATCTGATCGTGGAGGTGAATATTTGAGTTATGAGTTTGGTCTTCATTTGAAACAATGTGGAATAGTTTCACAACTCACGCCACTTGGAACACCACAACATAATGGTGTGTCCGAACGTCATAACTGTACTTTATTAGATATGGTGCGATCTATGACGTCTCTTACCGATTTACCACTATCATTTTGGGGTTATGCATTAGAGATAGCTGCATTTGCGTTTAATAGGGCACCATCTAAATCCGTTGAGACGACACCGTATGAACTATGGTTTGGCAAGAAACCAAAGCTGTCGTTTCTTAAAGTTTGAGGTTATGATGCTTATGTGACAAAGTTTCAGCCTGATAAGCTCGAACCCAAATCAGAGAAATGCGTCTTCATAGGATACCCAAAAGAAACTATTGGGTATACTTTCTATCACAGATCCGAAGCCAAGATCTTGGTTGCTAGGAATGGATCCTATCTAGAGAAGGAGTTTGTCTTGAAAGAAGTAAGTGGGAGGAAGGTAGAACTTGATGAGGTAATTGTACCTTCTCTCGAATTGGAAAGTAGCTCATCACAGAAATCAGTTATAGTGATGCTTACACCAACTAGACAGGAAGCTAATGATGATGATCATGAAACTTCTGATCAAGTTACTACCAAACCTCGTAGGTCAACCAGATTACGTTCCGCACCAGACTGGTATGGTAATCCTGTTCTGGAAGTCATGTTACTAGACCATGACGAACCTACGAACTATGAGGAAGTGATGTCTACTACACAACCTTCTTCTTGTAGACGTTGTTGGGCCTCCAAGTGGAGAGGTTTGTAGGACAGTAGCAAATTTCCCTCAAGTGGATGACCTAAGATTTATCAATCCGTAGGAGGCGTAGGACGAAGATGGTCTCTCTCAAGCAACCCTGCAACCAAATAACAAAGAGTCTCTTGTGTCCCCAACACACCCAATACAATGGTAAATTGTATAGGTGCACTAGTTCAGCGAAGAGATGGTGATACAAGTGGTATATGGATGGTAGATAAAGGTTTTTGTAATCTGAAAATATAAAAACAGCAAGGTAACTAATGATAAAAGTGAGCGTAAACGGCATTGCAATGCTAGTAAACAAGGCCTAGGGTTCATACTTTCACTAGTGCAAGTTCTCTCAACAATAATAACATAATTGGATCACATAACTATCCCTCAACATGCAACAAAGAGTCACTCCAAAGTCACTAATAGTAGAGAACAAACAAAGAGATTATGGTAGGGTACGAAACCACCTCAAAGTTATCCTTTCTGGTCGATCTATTCAAGAGTCCGTAGTAAAATAACATGAAGCTATTCTTTCCGTTCAATCTACCATAGAGTTCATACTAAAATAACACCTCAAGACACAAATCAACCAAAACCCTAATGTCACCTAGATACTCCAATGTCACCTCAAGTATCCGTGGGTATGATTATATGATATGCATCACACAATCTCAGATTCATCTATTCAAACCAACACAAAGTACTTCAAAGAGTGCCCCAAAGTTTCTACCGAATAGTCAAGATGAAAACGTGTGCCAACCCCTATGCATAGGTTCATGGGTGGAACCCGCAAGTTGATCACCAAAACATACATCAAGTGAATCAATAGAATAACCCATTGTCACCACGGTTATCCCACGCAAGACATACATCAAGTGTTCTCAAATCCTTAAAGGCTCAATCCGATAAGATAACTTCAAAGGGAAAACTCAATCCATTACAAGAGAGTAGAGGGGGAGAAACATCATAAGATCCAACTATAATAGCAAAGCTCGCGATACATCAAGATCGTACCACCTCAAGAACATGAGAGAGAGATCAAACACATAGCTACTGGTACATACCCTCAGCCCCGAGGGAGAACTACTCCCTCCTCGTCTGGAGAGCACCGGTATGATGAAGATGGCCATTGGAGAGGGATTCCCCCCCGGCAGGGTGCCGGAATGGGTCTAGATTGGTTTTCGGTGGCTACGGAGGCTTTTGGCAGAGGAACTCCCGATCTATTATGCTCCTCGAAGTTTTTAGGGTATATGGGTATATATAGGAGGAAGAAGTACGTCGGTGGATCTCCAGGCTGTCCATGAGGCAGGGGGCGTGCCCAGGGGGGTGGGCGCGCCCCCCACCCTCGTGGGCAGCCCGGGACTCTCCTGGCCCAACTCCGATACTCCGTTGGCTTCTTCTGGTCCAAAAATAAGTTCCGTGAAGTTTCAGGTCAATTGGACTCTGTTTGATTTTCCTTTTCTGCGATACTCTAAAACAAGGAAAAAACAGAAACTGGCACTGGGCTCTGGGTTAATAGGTTAGTCCCAAAAATAATATAAAAGTGCATAATAAAGCCCATAAACATCCAAAACAGATAATATAATAGCATGGAACAATAAAAAATTATAGATACGTTGGAGACGTATCAGCATCCCCAAGCTTAATTCCTGCTCGTCCTCGAGTAGGTAAAACAGATTTTTTTATGTGGAATGCTACCTAACATATTTATCCATGTAATTCTCTTTATTGTGGCAAGAATATTCAGATCCATAAGATTCAAGACAAAAGTTTAATATTGACATAAAAAATAATAATACTTCAAGCATACTAACAAAGCAATTATGTCTTCTCAAAATAACATGGCCAAAGAAAGTTATCCCTACTAAATCATATAGTCTGGCTATGCTCCATCTTCACCACACAAAATATTTAAATCATGCACAACCCCGATGACAAGCCAAGCAATTGTTTCATACTTTTAATGTTCTCAAACTTTTTCAATCTTCACGCAATACATGAGCATGAGCCATGGACATAGCACTATAGGTGGAATAGAATGGTGGTTGTGGAGAAGACAAAAAGGAGAAGATAGTCTCACATGAACTAGGCGTATCAATGGGCTATGGAGATGCCCATCAATAGATATCAATGTGAGTGAGTAGAGATTGCATGCAACGGATGCACTAGAGCTATAATGTATGAAAGCTCAACAAAAGAAACTATTGGGTGTGCATCCAACTCGCTTGCTCATGAAGACCTAGGGTATTTTGAGGAAGCCCATCATTGGAATACACAAGCTAAGTTCTATAATGAAAGATTCCCACTAGTATATGAAAGTGACAACATAGGAGACTCTCTATCATGAAGATCATGGTGCTACTTTGAAGCACAAGTGTGGTAAAAGGATAGTAGCATTGCCCCTTCTCTCTTTTTCTCTCATTTTTTGGGCCTTTTCTATTTTTTATGGCCTCTTTTTCTCCGTCCGGAGTCTCATCCCGACTTGTGGGGGAATCATAGTCTCCATCATCCTTTCCTCACTGGGACAATACCCTAATAATGATGATCATCACACTTTTATTTACTTACAACTCAAGAATTACAACTCGATACTTAGAACAAAATATGACTCTATATGAATGCCTCCGGCGGTGTACCGGGATGTGCAATGACTCAAGAGTGACATGTATGGAAGAATTATGAACGGTGGCTTTTCCACAAATACGATGTCAACTACATGATCATGCAAAGCAATATGACAATGATGAAGCGTGTCATAATAACGGAACGGTGGAAAGTTGCATGGCAATATATCTCGGAATGGCTATGGAAAAGCCATAATAGGTAGGTATGGTGGCTGTTTTGAGGAAGGTATATGGTGGGTTTAAGGTACCGACAAAAGTTGTGCGGTACTAGAGAGGCTAGCAATGGTGGAAGGGTGAGAGTGCGTATAATCCATGGACTCAACATTAGTCATAAAGAACTCACATACTTATTGCAAAAATATATTAGTTATCGAAACAAAGTACTACACGCATGCTCCTAGGGGGATAGATTAGTAGGAAAAGACCATCGCTCGTCCCCGACCGCCACTCATAAGGAAGACAGTCAATAAATAAATCATGCTCCGACTTCATCACATAACGGTTCACCCTACGTGCATGCTACGGGAATCACAAACTTCAAGACAAGTATTTATCAAATTCACAACTACTCAACTAGCATGACTCTAATATTACCATCCTCATATCTCAAAACAATCATCAAGTATCAAACTTCTCATAGTACTCAATGCACTTTATATGAAAGTTTTTATTATATCCCTCTTAGATGCCCATCATATTAGGACTAAATTCATAACCAAAGCAAATTACCATGCTGTTTAGGACTCTCAAAATAATATAAGTGATGCATGAGAGTTCATCTATTTCTATAAAACAAAACCACCACCGTGCTCTAAAAGATGTAAGTGAAGCACTAGAGCAACAACAAACTACTCCGAAAGATATAAGTGAAGATCAATGAGTAGTCGAATAATTATGCAACTATGTGAAGACTCTCTAACATTTAAGAATTTCATATCTTGGTATTTTTTTCAAACAGAAAGCAAAACAAAAGAAAATAAAATGACGCTCCAAGCAAAACACATATCATGTGGTAAATAAAAATATAGCTCCAAGTAAACTTACCGATGAACGAAGACGAAAGAGGGGATGCCTTCCGGGGCATCCCCAAGCTTAGGATTTTGGTTGTCCTTGAATATTACCTTGGTGTGCCTTGGGAATCCCCAAGCTTAGGCTCTTACCACTCCTTATTCCACAGTCCATCGAATCTTTACCCAAAACTTGAAAACTCCACAACACAAAACTTAACAGAAAACTCGTAAGCTCCGTTAGCGAAAGAAAACAAAACACCACTTCAAGGTACTGTAATGAACTCATTCTTTATTTATATTGGTGTTAAACCTACTGTATTCCAACTTCTCTATGGTTTATAAACTCTTTTACTAGCCATAGATTCATCAAAATAAGCAAACAACACACGAAAAACAGAATCTGTCAAAAACAGAACAGTCTGTAGTAATCTGTAACTAACGCAAACTTCTGGAACCCCAAAAATTCTAAAATAAATTGCTGGACGTGAGGAATTTATCTATTAATAATCTGCAAAAATAATTAACTAAATATCACTTTTCAAATAAAAATGGAAGAAATTCTCGTGAGCGCTAAAGTTTCTGTTTTTTACAGCAAGATCAACAAGACTTTCCCCAAGTCTTCCCAACGGTTCTACTTGGCACAAACACTAATTAAAACATAAAAACTCAATCATAACAGAGGCTAGATAAATTATTTATTACTAAACAGTAGCAAAAAGCAAGGGACGAAAATAAAGTTGGGTTGCCTTCCAACAAGCGCTATCGTTTAACGCCCCTAGCTAGGCATGATGATTTCAACGATGCTCACATAAAAGATAAGAATTGTAACATAAAGAGAGCATCTTGAAGAATATCACTAGCACATTTAAGTCTAAACCACTTCCTATGCATAGGGATTTTGTGAGCAGACAACTTATGGGAGCAATAATTAACTAGCATAGGAAGGCAAAACAAGCATAACTTTAAAACTTTAAGCACATAGAGAGGAAACTTGATATTATTACAATTCCTACAAGCATATGTTCCTCCCTCATAATAATTTTCAGTAGCAACATGAATTAATCCAACAATATAAGTATCACATAAAGCATTCTTTTCATGATCTACAAGCATAGAAATTTTATTACTCTCCACATATGCAAAATTCTTCTCATGAATAATAGTGGGAGCAAACTCAACAAAATAATTATCATGTGAGGCATAATCCAATTGAAAACTAAAATCATGATGACAATGTTCATGGATATCATTATTCTTTATAGCATACAAGTCATCACATTAATCATCATAGATAGCAACTTTGTTCTCATAATCAATTGGAACCTCTTCCGGAATAGTGGATTCATCACAAAATAAAGTCATGACCTCTCCAAATCCACTTTCATCAATATAATCATCATAAATAGGAGGCATGCTTTCATCATAATAAATTTGCTCATCAAAACTTGGGGGACAAAAAATATCATCTTCATCAAACATAGCTTCCCCAAGCTTGTGGCTTTGCATATCATTAGCATCATGGATATTCAAGGAATTCATACTAACAACATTGCAATCATGCTCATCATTCAAAGATTTAGTGCCAAACATTTTAATGCATTCTTCTTCTAACACTTTGGCACAATTTTTCTTTCCATCATACTCGCGAAAGATTTTAAAAAGATGAAGCATATGAGGCAAACTCAATTCCATTTTTTTGTAGTTTTCTTTTATAAACTAAACTAGTGCTAAAACAAGAAACAAAAAGATTCGATTGCAAGATCTAAAGATATACCTTCAAGCACTAACCTCCCCGGCAACGGCACTAGAAAAGAGCTTGATGTCTACTACACAGCCTTCTTCTTGTAGACGTTGTTGGGCCTCCAAGTGCAGAGGTTTGTAGGACAGTAGCAAATTTCACTAGAAAAGAGCTTGATGTCTACTACACATCCTTCTTCTTGTAGACGTTGTTGGGCCTCCAAGTGCAGAGGTTTGTAGGACAGTAGCAAATTTCCCTCAAGTGGATGACCTAAGGTTTATCAATCTGTAGGAGGCATAGGATGAAGATGGTCTCCCTCAAGCAACCCTGCAACCAAATAACAAAGAGTCTCTTGTGTCCCCAACACACCCAATACAATGGTAAATTGTATAGGTCCACTACTTCGGCGAAGAGATGGTGATACAAGTGGTATATGGATGGTAGATAAAGGTTTTTGTAATCTAAAAATATAAAAACAGCAAGGTAACTAATGATAAAAGTGGTCGTAAACGGTATTGCAATCCTAGGAAACAAGGCCTAGGGTTCATACTTTCACTAGTGCAAGTTCTCTCAACAATAATAACATAATTGGATCACATAACAATCCCTCAACATGCAACAAAGAGTCACTCCAAAGTCACTAATAGCGGAGAACAAACGAAGAGATTATGGTAGGGTACGAAACCACCTCAAAGTTATCCTTTCCGATCGATCTATAAAAGAGTCTGTAGTAAAATAACATGAAGCTATTCTTTCCGTTCAATCTATCATAGAGTTCGTACTAAAATAACACCTTAAGACACAAATCAACCAAAACCCTAATGCCACCTAGATACTCCAATGTCACCTCAAGTATCCGTGGGTATGATTATACGATATTCATCACACAATCTCAGATTCATCTATTCAAACCAACACAAAGTACTTCAAAGAGTGCCCCAAAGTTTCTACCAGAGAGTCAAGACAAAAATGTGTGCCAACCCCTATGCATAGGTTCATGGGCAGAACCCGCAAGTTGATCACCAAAACATACATCAAGTGAATCAATAGAACACGAGAGAGAGAGAGAGAGATCAAACACATAGCTACTGGTACATACCCTCATCCCCAAGGGAGAACTACTCCCTCCTCGTCATGGAGAGCACCGGGATGATGAAGATGGCCACTGGAGAGGGATTCCCCCCCGGCAGGCTGGCGGAACGGGTCTAGATTGGTTTTTGGTGGCTACGGAGGCTTCCGGCGGAGGAACTCCCGATCTATTATGCTCCTCGAAGTCTTTAGGGTATATGGGTATATATAGGAGGAAGAAGTATGTCGGTGAATCTCCGGGCTGTCCACGAGGCAGGGGGCATGCACAGGGGGGTGGGCGTGCCCCCACCCTCGTGGGCAGCCCGGGACTCTCCTGGCCCAACTCCGATACTCCGTGGGCTTCTTCTGGTCCAAAAATAAGTTCTATGAAGTTTCAGGTCAATTAGACTCCGTTTGATTTTCCTTTTCTGCGATACTCTATAACAAGGAAAAACAGAAACTGGCACTGGGCACTAGGTTAATAGGTTAGTCCCAAAAATAATATAAAAGTGCATAATAAAGCCCATAAACATCCAAAACAGATAATATAATAGCATGGAACAATAAAAAATTATAGATACGTTGGAGACGTATCGGGAAGCGATTATGAGCCCAGATGCCGTGAAATGGCTTGAGGCCATGAAATCTGAGATGGGATCCATGTATGAGAACACAATGTGGACTTTGGTTGACTTGCCCGATGATCGGCAAGCCATAGAGAATAAATGGATCTTCAAGAGGAAGATGGACACTGATGGTAGTGTTACTATCTACAAAACTCGACTTGTCGCAAAAGGTTTTCGACAAGTTCAAGTTGTTGACTACGATGAGATTTTCTCACTCATAGCGATGCTTAAGTTTGTCCGAATCATGTTAGCAATTGCCGCATTTTATGATTATGAAATTTGGCAAATGGATGTCAAAACTGCATTCCTTAATGGATTTCTTAAAGAAGAGTTGTATATGATGCAACCAGAAGGTTTTGTCGATCCTAAAGGTGCTAACAAAGTGTGCAAGCTCCAGCAATTCATTTATGGACTGGTGCAAGCCTCTCGAAGTTGGAATATACGCTTTGATAATGTGATCAAAGCATATGGTTTTATACAGACTTTTGGAGAACCCTGTATTTACAAGAAAGTGAGTGGGAGCACTACAACCTTTCTGATAAGTATATGTGAATGACATATTGTTGATCAGAAATGATGTAGAATTTTCTGGAAAGCATAAAGGAGTGTTTGAAAGGAGTTTTTGAAAGAAAGACCTCAGTGAAGCTGCTTACATATTGGGCATCAAGATCTATAGAGATATATCAAGACGCTTGATAAAGATTTTTCAATGAGTACATACCTTGACAAGATTTTGAAGTCGTGCAAAATGGAACGGTCAAAGAAGGAGTTCTTTTCTGTATTGCAAGCTGTAAAGTTGAGTAAGACTCAAAACCCGACCATGACAAAAAATAGAAAGGGAATGAAAGTCATTCCCTATGCTTCAGCCATAGGTTCTATAAAGTATGGCATGCTATGTACCAGACATATTGTATACCTCGCAAGGGAGTACAATAGTGATCTAGGAGTAGATCACTAGACAACGGTCAAAATTATCCTTAGAAGGCTAAGGAAATATTTCTCGGTTATGGAGGTGATAAAGAGTTCGTCGTAAAGAGTGACGTCGATGCAAGCTTTGACACCGATCTAGATGACTCTAAGTCTCAATCTGGATACATATTGAAAGTGGGAGCAATTAGCTAGAGTAGCTCTGTGTAGAGCATTGTAGACATAGAAATTTGCAAAATACATACAGATCTGAATGTGGCAGACCCGTTGACTAAAATTCTCTCACAAGCAAAACATGATCACACCTTAGTACTCTTTGGGTGTTAATCACATAGTGATGCGAACTAGATTATTGACTCTAGTAAAACCTTTGGGTGTTGATTACATGGTGATGTGAACTATGTATGTTAATCACATAAAGATGTGAACTATTAGTGTTAAATCACATGGCGACGTGAACTAGATTATTGACTCTAGTGCAAGTGGGAGACTGAAGGAAATATGCCCTAGAGGCAATAATAAATTTGTTATTTTATATTTCCTTATATCATGATAAATGTTTATTATTCATGCTAGAATTTTATTAACTGGAAACTTGATACATGTGTGGATACATAGACAAAACACATTGTCCCTAGTAAGCCTCTACTAGACTAGCTCGTTAATCAAAGATGGTTAAGTTTCCTAACCATAGACATGTGTTGTCATTTGATGAACGGGATCACATCATTAGGAGAATGATGTGATGGACAAGACCGAATGATGTGATGGACAAGACCCATCCGTTAGCTTAGCATAATGATCGTTAAGTTTTATTGCTATTGCTTTCTTCATGACTTATACATATTCCTCTGACTATGAGATTATGCAACTCCCGAATACCGGAGGAACACCTTATGTGCTATCAAACGTGTAGCGACCCGACCTCAGACGGTCAAGTCTCTGTGCTTAAGTGCCATCCCTGGATCGGTATGTTGACACACACAGTACTCGAGGATTTATAACAGAGGTAAATCACATGTATAAAGTAACGTAAATACTATTACCTCAATCCATATAGCGGAAGTAACAAAGGTTGTGGATTCCCATCAACACCAACGGCAAAGTTAAGTGTAGAAATTGTAACCCTAACGTATCACTTACTCGTCATAAAATTCCTACAACATGAGACATTGCAGCCACAAAGGGTCAATACATTGAATGTACTGGCAAATTCACACCATAGGATAATGATGAATAAAGGCTATCACTACATGCATATTTGGGTAGTGGAAAGGCTCTATGGTTATAATGTTTTTGCGAAAAGCCAATTTTTCCCTACATCAATGGAATATATTTTATTTAACTACAAAGTTGGTTGATAAATATTTAGAAGGTTCCTCCAATACAATCCCAAAATAATAATCATTAACCCAATCAAATTAATTACATGAAGTGTTGAGCTCAACATGGTAATCCAAGAACCAGATACTCAAGATGTCCATAACCGGGGACACGTCTAACCATGATTAGTTTGTACACTCTGCAGAGGTTTGCGCACTTTTCCCCACAAGACTCGATCTCCTCCGTTGGATTTCTCGCACTACATGATGTTTGAGAAACTGATGACCGAGACACAGTCTTTCAGAAGAATTAACTCTCTACTCCGGATAGACTATACCACCTACAACCCACTACCTGCTAGTCTATCTCTTCAAGAGCTTCACACAACTTACTCAACTATGCTAGAGCCCATAATAGCTTGTGGATGCACACGGAAGTTTCTAGCATGAAATATCTCAGTTCCCTTTGAGCCTGGGTGGCGGACCGTAGGATTATCACATGGGTACTCCGGGATATCCTAGGACAACACTGGATTCTCCAGGTGCCCAACAAGCAATCCACCCATATGTGTATTAAATTTGCCACCTTAAGTTGAACCATTAATTAATAACCTCACATTTGTCATGGTTTCTGTCGTGGGTTTGTCACGGCAGATGTCCTTGTGAAAGGACTTAGTCGTGGAGCCATCGCTACGGGTTAGCTTAAAGGGGTTAAACCGAACAAGGGGACACGGGGAGTTTTATACTAGTTCGGCCCCTTCAAGGAAGGTAAAAGCCTACGTCCAGTTGTGATTGGTATTGCTAGGGTTTCGAAGGCCATGGAGCGAATCCGCTTTGTCTAGCTCTCGAGTTGTTGTCTGTCCCTAAACCGCTGCCGGGTCGTCCCTTTATATACATAGGTTGACACCCGCCGGGCTACAGAGTCCCGAAGCCGGATCATAAACATGTCCGGTTCGGTCTCTATCCTTCCTATCTTACAATACAAGTTACATGACTAGGTTAGTTTACATTTACAGACTTTAACCCGCCTTTGAGCCTTGGGCCTTCGTGAAGCGCCATCATCCTTGCATCTTCATGGGCTTCTAATCTTTAAGGAGTTAACCCGGCTATGCAAGGCCGGTTTATATCCAGTAGTAATATGCCCAACATTAGGCCCCAGATTGGTTTGAACTTGTTCATGTCAATCTTCTACACTTTGAAAAATTCTTCCCTCATTTCTTCACCTTGATCTTGTAATTCGCCGTAACGTCATACTTCAAGATTATGATAAACCGCCCTGATGCCATCTATCTGTTGATGTCGAAGATTACCTTCATTTAATGTGTATTCAGTCACTGAGGCAACACCTTTATTAATTTATCCATTTTTTGGACTCCTCGATTCCCGCACTTGCCGTTTTATCGCTTCGCCTTATAAATAGGGGTAGAGGAACCCTTTCTTTTCCTTCCGCTATCCTTTCATCCCTTCTTCTTCCTCGCGACGCCTCCGCACCTGAGCGCCGCTGTCATCATTAAGCCTCGCCTCTGCTTCACCGTCAGCCGCTGCATCAACCTGTTCGCACCAGAGTTCCGCAGCACACTGCTACGTCTTGAGCTTGCGTTGGTTTTCCCCGAAGAGGAAGGGATGATGCAGCAGAGTAGCGTAAGTATTTCCCTCAGCTTTTGAGAACCAAGGTATCAATCCAGCAGGAGCCCATGCTCAAGTCCCTCGTACCCGCACAAAGCGATAGCTACTCACAACCAACGCGATTAGGGGTTGTCAAGCCCTTCACGGTCACTTACAAGAGTGAGATCTGATAGATATACTATTTTTGGTATTTTTGATATAAAGATGCAAAGTAAAAAGTAAAGACAAAGTAAAAAAGCAAAACAATATTAAAGTGATGGAGATTGATATGATGAGAATAGACCCGGGGGCCATAGGTTTCACTAGTGGCTTCTCTCAAGAGCATAAGTATTCTACGGTGGGTGAACAAATTACTATTGAGCAATTGATAGAATTGAGAATAATTATGAGAATATCTAGGCATGATCATGTATATAGGCATCATGTCCGTGACAAGTAGATCGAAACGATTCTGCATCTACTACTATTACTCCACTCATCGACCACTATCCAGCATGCATCTAGAGTATTAAGTTAAAAACAGAGTAACGCCTTAAGCAAGATGACATGATGTAGAGAGATAAATTCATGCAATATGAAATAAACCCCATCTTGTTATCCTCGATGGCAATGATACGATACGTGCCTTGCTGCACCTTCTGTCACTGGGTAAGGACACCGCAAGATCGAACCCAAAGCTAAGCACTTCTCCCATGGCAAGAACTACCAATCTAGTTGGCCAAACCAAACGGATAATTCAAAGAGACTTGCAAAGATAACAAATCATACATAAAAGAATTAAGAGAAGATTAAAAATATTATTCATAGATAGACTTAATCATAAACCCACAATTCATCGGTCTCAACAAACACACCGCAAAAAGAAGATTACATCGAATAGATCTCCACAAGAGAGGGGGTGAACTTTGTATTGAGATTCAAAGAGAGAGAAGCCATCTAGCTACTAACTATGGACCCGAAGGTCTGAGGTAAACTACTCACACTTCATCGGAGGGGCTATGATGATGTAGAAGCCCTCCGTGATGACAACCCTCTTCCGACGGAGCTCCTGAACAGGCCCCAAGATGGGATCTCGTGGATACAGAAAGTTTCGGCGGTGGAATTAGGTTTTTGGCTCCTGTTCTGATCGTTTGGGGGTACGTGTGTATATATAGGAGGAAGGAGTACGTCGGTGGAGCACCGAGGGGCCCACGAGGCAGGGGGCGCGCCCTAGGGGGGGCGCCCCCCACCCTCCTGACCTCCTGTTTGATCCCTTGCAGTAGGGTCCAAGTCTCCTGGATCACGTTCGGTGAGAAAATCACGTTCCCGAAGATTTTATTCCGTTTGGACTCCGTTTGATATTCTGTTTATCCGAAACACTGAAATAGGCAAAAAACAACAATTCTGGGCTGGGCCTCCGGTTAATAGGTTAGTCCCAAAATAATATAGAAGTGGAAAATAAAGCTCAATATAGTCCAAAACAGTAGATAATATAGCATGGAGCAATCAAAAATTATAGATACGTTGGAGACGTATCAGGCATCCCCAAGCTTAATTCCTGCTCATCCTCGAGTAGGTAAATGATAAAAAGAGAATTTTTGATGCGGAGTGCTACTTGGCACAATTTCAATGCAAATCTTCTTAATTGTGGTATGAATATTCAGATTAGAAAGATTCAAGACAAAAGTTTATATTGACATAGAAAATAATAATACTTCAAGCATACTAACAAAGCAATTATGTCTTCTCAAAATAACATGGCCAAAGAAAGTTATCCCTACAAAATCATATAGTCTGGCTATGCTCCATCTTCCCCACACAGAGTATTTAAATCATGCACAACCCCGATGACAAGCCAAGCAATTGTTTCATACTCTAACTTTTTAAAAACTTTTTCAATTTTCACGCAATACATGAGCGTGAGCCATGGATATAGCACTATAGGTGGAATAGAATGGTGGTTGTGGAGAAGACAAAAAGGAGAAGATAGTCTCACATCAACTAGGCGTATCAACGGGCTATGGAGATGCCCATCAATAGATATCAATGTGAGTGAGTAGGGATTGCCATGCAACGGATGCACTAGAGCTATAAATATATGAAAGCTCAACAAAAGAAACTAGTGGGTGTGCATCCAACTTGCTTGCTCACGAAGACCTAGGGCAATTTGAGGAAGCCCATCATTGGAATATACAAGCCAAGTTCTATAACGTAAAATTCCCACTAGTATATGAAAGTGACAACATATGAGACTCTCTATATGAAGAACATGGTGCTACTTTGAAGCACAATATATGAGACTCGCTATATCATGGTGCTACTTTGAAGCACAAGTATGGAAAAAAGGATAGTAGCATTGCCCCTTATTTTTTTATTTTTTTATTTTTTGGGCCTTTCTTTTTTTCTTTGGCCTTTCTCTTTTTTTATTTGGGACAATGCTCTATTGAATGATGATCATCACACTTCTATTTATTTACAACTCAATGATTACAACTCGATACTAAAACAAAGTATGACTCTATATGAATGACTCCGGTGGTGTACCGGGATATGCAATGAATCAAGAGTGACAAGTATGAAATAATTATGAACGGTGGCTTTGCCACAAATACTATGTCAACTACATGATCATGCTAAGCAATATGACAATGATGGATGTGTCATGATGAACTAGATGGTGGAAAGTTGCATGGCAATATATCTTGGAATGGCTATGGAAATGCCATAATAGGTAGGTATGGTGGCTGTTTTGAGGAAGGTATATGGTTGGTGTATGATACCGGCGAAAGTTGCGCGGTATTAGAGAGGCTAGCAAGGGTGGAAGGGTGGGAGTGTGTCTAATCCATGGACTCAACATTAGTCATAAAGAACTCATATACTTATTGCAAAAATTTAGAAGTTATCAAAGCAAAGTATTACGCGCATGCTCCTAGGGGGATAGATTGGTAGGAAAAGACCATCGCTCGTCCCCGACCGCCACTCATAAGGAAGACAATCAATAAATAAATCATGCTCCGACTTCATCACATAACGGTTCACCATACGTGCATGCTACGGGAATCACAAACTTCAACACAAGTATTCTTTAAATTCACAACTACTCAACTAGCATGACTTTAATATTATCACCTCCATATCTTAAAACAATTATCATGCTTCAATCTTTTCTTAGTATTCAACACACTCAAAAGAAAGTTTCACAAATCTTGAATACCAAGCATATTATTATTAGGCGAATTACCATGCTATTAAGAGATTCTCAAATTAATTTAAGTGAAGCATGAGAGATCAACAGTTTCTTTAAAACAAATCCACCACCGTGCTCTAAAGGGTCTAAGTGAAGCACATAGAGCAAAATTATCTAGCTCAAAAGATATAAGTGAAGCACATAGAGCAAAACTACTTAGCTCAAAGGATATAAGTGAAGCACATAGAGCAAAATTACTTAGCTCAAAAGATATAAGTGAAGCACATAGAGCAAAACTACTTAGCTCAAAAGATATAAGTGAAGCACATAGAGTATTCTATCAAATTTTAATTCATGTATGGATCTCTCAAAAGGTATGTACAGCAAGGATGATTGTGGCATACTAAGATACAAAGACACAAAGACACAAATAATACAAGATGCTCCAAGCAAAACACATATCATGTTGGTGAATAAAAATATAGCTCCAAGTAAATTACCGATGGAAGTGGACGAAAAGAGGGGATGCCTTCCGGGGTATTCCCAAGCTTTGACTTTTTGGTGTCCTTGGATTATCTTGGGGGTGCCATGGGCATCCCCAAGCTTAGGCTCTTGCCACTCCTTGTTCCATGATCCATCAAAAGAATTCACCCAAAACTTGAAAACTTCACAACACAAAACTCAAAATAGAAAACTCATGAGCTCCGTTAGCGAAAGAAAACAAAAGACCACTTCAAGGTACTGTAATTAACTCATTATTTATTTATATTGGTGTTAAACCTACTGTATTCCAACTTCTCTATGGATTATAAACTATTTTACTAGCCATAGATTCATCAAAATAAGCAAACAACACACGAAAAACAGAATCTGTCAAAAACAGAACAGTCTGTAGTAATCTGTAGCTAGCGCAAGATATGGAACCCCAAAAATTCTAAAATAAATTTCTGGACGTGAGGAATTTATCTATTAATCATCTGCAAAAAGAATTAACTAAATATCACTCTTCAAATAAAAATGACAGCAGTTCTCGTGAGCGCTAAAGTTTCTGTTTTTTACAGCAAGTTCAACAAGACTTTCCCCAAGTCTTCCCAACGGTTCTACTTGGCACAAACACTAATTAAACACAAAAAACACAACCAAAACAGAGGCTAAATAATTTATTTATTACTAAACAGGAGCAAAAAGCAAGGAATAAAAATAAAATTGGGTTGCCTCCCAACAAGCGCTATCGTTTAACGCCCCTAGCTAGGCATAACAAGCAAGTATAGATCTAAGTATTGCCATAGTAATAAGATAGATTGGTGAAACTCGTTTCATATTCTATATGTTCGGCAGCAAGTTTTCTTTGAGGCAAGCAAAAGTAATCAAAAGGATTAAATTTAACGGGACAAAAGTCCCCAAGATCAACCTTGGGAGGTATAGGTTCCTTTGGTCCTTCATAATGCACCACCAATTCATCATTATAAGCATTCTTTTGACAGAACTTTGTGAGCCTATATTCAAGAGAATATCCTAGTTCATTATTTCGAATAGCCAAATCATCACTAAGATCAAAAATTATATCAACTAAAACATTGGTAGGAACTTTTCTTCTAAGATTTTCATTGAAAGCAACATAATCTAGGGATTGAAAACACATTATTTCTTCTTGATCAAAGAGGATAGCCTCTATGGGAGGACGGCAAGCGTCCACCCTATAATGCGCAAAGATTTCTTTGGCTTCTCTTATTATGAATCTAAACTCATGAGCCAAAAAGATAGTAGCGGCACGCTTAACAGAAGAATGCTCAATATTAGAAAATTCCAGAAAAATCCTTTGTATAGAAGGATACATGTGCATGAATTGTCTTTCAAGTTCAACTACAAGCATGGCAATAGCGTCCGCAAGACTACTAGTTCTGTGAAGGATAGAACACCCATAGAAGGTAAAGAACCGGCACAAGTAAAGAAATCTTGAATAACTCCTTTTCCAATAATATTACCACTACCAACATGGAATTTTTTTGTATGAAAGATGGTAGGTTCTTTAGCAGGAGTATCAGAATTTTCCATGATATTGTTATCACCCAAATTGGCGATAACTTCCCCAGTTTCAGACATAACGACAAGCAAGCAAACTAGCACACGAGCAAACAAGAGGCAAATGGGCAAAAAGAGGCAAATAGAGAGGGAGGATAGGGAGAGAGAGAGAGGGCAAATAAAACGGCAAGGGTGAATTGGGGGGAGAGGAAAACGAGGGGCAAATGACAAATAATGTAATGCGAGAGATAGGGATTGTGATGGGTACTTGGTATGTTGACTTTTTGCGTAGACTCCCCGGCAACAGCACCAGAAATCCTTCTTGCTACATCTTGAGCTTGCGTTGGTTTTCCCCGAAGAGGAAGGGATGATGCAACAGAGTAGCGTAAGTATTTCCCTCAGTTTTTGAGAACCAAGGTATCAATCCAGTAGGATCCCAAGCTCAAGTCACTCGTACCTGCACAAAGCGATAGCTACTCGCAACCAACGCGATTAGGGGTTGTCAAGCCCTTCACGTCACTTACGAGAGTGAGATCTGGTAGATATAATATTTTTGGTATTTTTGATATAAAGATGCAAAGTAAAAAGTAAAGACAAAGTAAAAAGCAAAACAATATTAAAGTGATGGAGATTGATATGATGAGAATAGACCCGGGGGCCATAGGTTTCACTAGTGGCTTCTCTCAAGAGCATAAGTATTCTACGGTGGGTGAACAAACTTCTGTTGAGCAATTGATAGAATTGAGCATAATTATGAGAATATGTAGGCATGATCATGTATATAGGCATCACGTCCGTGACAAGTAGATCGAAACGATTCTGCATCTACTACTATTACTCCACTCATCGACCGCTATCCAACATGCATCTAGAGTATTAAGTTAAAAACAGAGTAACGCCTTAAGCAAGATGACATGATGTAGAGAGATAAATTCATGCAATATGAAATAAACCCCATCTTGTTATCCTCGATGGCAATGATACAATACGTGCCTTGCTGCCCCTTCTGTCACTGGGTAAGGACACCGCAAGATCGAACCCAAAGCTAAGCACTTCTCCCATGGCAAGAACTACCAATCTAGTTGGCCAAACCAAACGGATAATTCGAAGAGACTTGCAAAGATAACCAATCATACATAAAAGAATTCAGAGAAGATTCAAATATTATTCATAGATAGACTTGATCATAAACCCACAATTCATCGGTCTCAACAAACACACCGCAAAAAGAAGATTACATCAAATAGATCTCCACAAGAGAGGGGGAGAACTTTGTATTGAGATTCAAAGAGAGAGAAGAAGCCATCTAGCTACTAACTATGGACCCGAAGGTCTGAGGTAAACTACTCACACTTCATCGGAGGGGCTATGATGATGTAGAAGCCCTCCGTGATGACGGCCCTCTTTCGGCGGAGCTCCGGAACAGGCCCCAAGATGGGATCTTGTGGATACAGAAAGTTGCGGCGGTGGACTTAGGTTTTTGGCTCCTGTTCTGATCGTTTGGGGGTACATGTGTATATATAGGAGGAAGGAGTACGCCAGTGGAGCATCGAGGGGCCCACGAGGCAGGGGGCGCGCCCTAGGGGGGGCACCCCCCCTCGTGACCTCCTCTTTGATCCCTTGCAGTAGGGTCCAAGTCTCCTGGATCACGTTCGGTGAGAAAATCACGTTCCCGAAGATTTTATTCCATTTGGACTCCGTTTGATATTCTGTTTATCCGAAACACTGAAATAGGCAAAAAACAACAATTCTGGGCCGGGCCTCTGGTTAATAGGTTAGTCCCAAAAATAATATAAAAGTGGAAAATAAAGCCTAACATAGTCCAAAACAGTAGATAATATAGCATGGAGCAATCAAAAATTATAGATACGTTGGAGACGTATCACACACCTCCGCTGCTTCCACGGCCACAGTAAGTCCTTCCCCTTCCTTTCTAGATCCATTAGGGTTTCCCTGTTCTTCGCAGTTCTTGAAGTTCATCGGAGCTTTCGGTGCTGTTCTTTCTTGGCCTATAGATGAATTGTTCGCACTTATCATATCCCTTGCCGTGGCTAATCTTCTGTTACCACCACAAACCCTTATGCGCAAAAACTGATGTAGTCCTTCATAAACTGTTTCGGGTCTTACCCTTTTTAGGTCAAAATATTTTTGCTTTTCTGTCTTACCTTAGATCCAAAATTTTCATATGTCTCTGTGAAATCTGTTTCTCCTCATGCCAACATAGGCGGTTTAACTTTGTATAAGCAATCTGTACCATTAGCCCTCTGATAAACCGGAGGAGTCTTTTACCTTCATAGTTATACTCCGGTTTAACAGTGTCTGAGTACCCCTGTCCTGGTATTACCTTTTATCCCTTGTTGCATTGGTCTCCGGTTTATGCCATTTTGCATGTCAGTACGTTTCTTACTCCATTGTATCTTGCATATCATCATGAGTGATTTATAAACCGGCCTTTCATTTTCAGTTTGTTTGTTTCGCAATGGCCAAACAATTCACTGCTTGCAACTGGGCTCGTTCCCGGGTCACTGAGACTCAGTTGAATGAGATGGTCAGCATCGGCTCCTTGCCTAAGAAAACTAAAATTAAATGGCGAGTTCCAGGAACAGAAAATCCTCCGACCCCAAGGCAAGGTGAGGTGGTGGTCTTTGTTGACCACATAAGCCGTGGCATAAAACTGCTAGGGTCAAAGTTTTATCGGGATGTGCTTGCCAATTTCCAACTCCATCCCCAAGACATTGGGCCCAATTTAGTATCCAACCTATGTAACTTCCAGGTCTTCTATGAAGCGTACTTATAGGAAGAACCAACTGTAGAACTGTTCTGGGACTTCTTTCACTTAAGCCGACGCACATAATTTGTACATGGCCCGAACACTGAACTTGGTGGTGTCTCGATTCAAAAGCGGAAATAAGTTGAGTTTCCTCATGCCAAACATCACAGCCACCCAAAGGAATGGAACCAAACTTGGTTTTATTGCAGAGACACTTCGCCTGAAGATGAAAATCCCCTTCCAGGCTTTCATGATCACCGGCTTTCCAACACCCATCCGAGGCCGCAACGCTTAAGCTCCACGGAAAGGGCGAAATATGCCCCTCAACTCGCCAAACTCCGGGCCTTTATGGCCAATGGTTTAACAGGTGTGGATTTCGTGCGTTGTTGGATATCTTGGAGCATCTTGCCTCTAAGATGGCGTCCCAGTTTAATGTGTGAGTACACCGGTGAGGTTGACGACCCTCAACGCCATTGCAACCTTCAACTATCTGATGAAGAAGTCGCTGAAGGTGTAAAGAAGATTCTAAATGAATCGGAACTGGTTTGTAGTCAAACCGGTTTGAATCCCTTCTATACAAAGAACAAACCGCCTGTTGTAAGCATTACACTTCCATTTCATCTTTAATATTTTTACCCTGTGCAACCTGTAATCCTTCTTCTGTGTATGTATGTATAGGGTGATGACCCCTTCTAGAAACGGAAAACCGTAGAAAAAGTGGTAAAGCCAACTGGGGATAAAGCGGTCAAACCATCTCACCCCAAAACCAAAGCCGTCAAACGGACGTCAAAATGGAAAACAGCTGACCGGATCAACATGGAGCTTGATGACAACACTGATGATCCGGAAGTTGAGGTAAACTTGACTCACTTGGCTTTCTTTTCATGCATCTCATTAACAATGATCTTCCTTAGGAGGACGCAGAAGGCAGTCAAGCTGATGATGTAGAGGTAATTACCCTTTCCTCCGGTTCAGACTCTATGCCAACACAAAAAACCCGCCAAGCAGTTCGGAAAATAAGCTTTTCTCATCCTCTTGCTCACTTGGACCCAACATTTATTTTTAAGACTCAGCAGCATGAAGCTCGCCGGACAACCCGGGACACTGGCCAACAGGTCACTTCGGCCGGTTTACCTGATACCCCGGTTCGAAAACGCCGGTCTAAGGTCTCTCCTACTCCTGACCATTCTTACCCCAAGGCAGGTTATTTCAGACAACCTCTTAATCCGTCCGATTCAAATTATCAGGTGACACCTCCCTCATCATCTAGCGAGTCGACATCAACTCAACTCCCTCCTCTGAAAACTATGGCCGGTTAAGTTGTAAAAACATTTTCCTTCAATGCATCATATAACTTGAATAAGATATTAATCCTTTTATATTTTTGATTGCAGGGCGAAAGCCAGACCCAGCAAGAAAGCTCGGGTCACCAATCCGCCCGAAGACCCGGCCACTTTTGAAGAAGAACCCAGAGGTGAACCAGAACAAACTTGTGAACCAGAGGGCCTTCATCCTGAAGCCGCCTCTGGTGAACCGCCCCTTCAAGGCCAAAACACCGATGAACCAGCTGACGCTGAATCCGCCGCACCTGACGTTGAACCGGCAGAGCCAAACCGGGCTAGTTCGGTGAGAAATGCTGATACTCCATTGTCACCAACCAAACATACTGAAGGTCAAGGAAACGATATTATCATTACTAGAATAGGCCATAGATCTCCTGGCTATCCCATCATCTTGGCTCAACATAGTGCCAAAGAAGAGCAAGCTGCTAGGGAAAAAGGCAAATGGAGCAACGATTTATCAAGCTATGCTCATTTCAACGCTGAAGAGCTTCACTCTGGCTTCTTGAACCGTCTGCACTCAAACCGGGACTATGAAGTCGGTTTGGTGAACTTGATGAAAGAGCGATATGAGGTAAGTTCATCTCCCTTTGTTTATTGATTCATAGCTGAGACAGTAGCCCAAGTAGCCCCTAAGGGCCATTTTATGATGTTAATCATAAACCGAGTCTTTGTAACCAAGACTCATCTTTTAACAATTAGATAACCTTGTGTAGCATAGCCCCCAAAGGCCGGTTTAACTGGGTAAGTTAATCCGGGTTTTAATCCATGCATCCACTTTAGAACGGACGCACATTAGCCCCCAAGTGTCCAGGATAATGGTTGTATTGTTCTGGAAACTTATATAAAATGCAGCACTTTAGAGCGAACATGCATTAGCCCCCAAGTATGAAGTGCATAACTTGTTATACGCTTTGTACTTAGAACATATATAACTTGTTGCTTAATATACCTTCAATGTTGCAGGCTGAACTGAGAAGCAAAGATGCCTGAAACTTTGACTTGCAGGAGAATGTAAAGTCACAACAAGCAGAGGCTGCAAAAGCCAAAGAGGAGCTGACCCAAGCCCTAGCCGTAATGGAAAATGTTACATCCCAAATTTTCAATTTGGAATGTTATACATAGATCATCCATGCATATCATGTTTTATTGCATTCCAGTTCCGCAATCCTCGAAATTCTAAGCAACTCAAGGACCCACAGAGAGAGTTGGGGATTTTTCTGTTTTCATATTTGATTTTTTATCAGATAATGAAACAAGGATTTTGATTTTAATAATCTTTCTCTCCGAAGTATTTCATATTAAATCAAATGAGTGGAGATAATATGACTTCTCCGAAATAATTGAAATATTGGAGGAAAAATATTAAAATCATTTATTGGTTTTTTATTTGGTTTTATTCAGATTTTATTTGCATTAGAAAAATTGCATGTTTTCAAATTTTCATTTTAGAGCCAAGAAAATGTTCACCTTGTCCTAAATATTTTATTTAGGAGGTGAAAATTTGCTTTGGCATTTTTAGATTTTTATTTATTTTTCTAGGATTTTATTTCTGTCGGCGGAATTTTTTTTTTAAAAAAAACTGCGCACCCGACTGGGCTGAAGCCCAGCCAGCCAGGCTGGCCCGCCGGCGCCACCGCCTCCCCAGCTGGATCGGGACCGGAGTCCCGATCGGGGCCGCCGCCGCCGTGTCCAGGGCGGACACACCTCCCGAGGCCACCCCCTTCCCCAAGTTGGCCGCCCCCCTTCTTTATAACCCCACCGGAGCCCCCTGGAGTCCCAGCCACCGCCGCCCGCAGCCGCCAACCACCGCCGCCCGCAGCCGCCGCCCCGCCGCCTGCAGTCGCCGCTTGCCGCCGCCCGTGCCGCGCCGGAGCCGCCGCCGCCTTCTGCCGCAGCCCCGCACCCCACGCCGCCACGCCGCAGCACCGGAGTTCCACCGGAGCCCCGCCGGAATCGAGTCGAGGTAGCCGCCCCGCCGCCCCGGTTTTCCAAAGAAAACCGTTCGTTTTTTGAAAACCCTAGTTTTTGGTTTTTCCAATAGATCGGTTTTCTCCGGTTTATTTATTTAGCGAGCGTTTGCTCGTTCGTTCGTTTTAAAGAACGTGTTCTTCGTTTAGATCCAGATAATGAACGTTCGTTCGTTAACCTGTTCTTCATTTTTCTTTTTCTCAGATTTATTCCGCGATTTTTCTGATCGCGATTTCGGATCCGATCTTAGTTTCTGTTTAACTTTTCGCTCGTTTATCGGAATCAGGCGGTTCAAGCACCTGGAGTTTTGTCTCGAAACCCTCTTTCCGTATAACCAACTCAAACAAGTTTTCCCTACTATAAAATTTGACCTAGTTTCAAATTAGTAAACTAAGCTTCTCTCTTTCGCCATTTGAGTTTTGTTGCTCCGTTTGATTTCATTCTTTTTGCGAAACCAGAGTTCTTAATTTGAATTTTCTGGTCAATCTCTTTTATTTGAGTTTTGCTTGTGCATCGTAGCTTGTTACTTATGTATGCTATTGTTTGCTTACGATAGAACACCCGGAGTGCGAAGCGTGTTACTACGAGTCTCTAGGATTCGCAGATCGTCAGCAAGGCAAGTAACACTTTGATCATATCCCATTATCACCCAATTTTTATGCATTAGTTCCAATCCTCAAACATTGCATGATTAGGATGTCATTAACTTGCGGGTTGGGAAGTAGTTGATGAGGTAGAACCTATTGCCCTGTTACATTCAAACCCTTGGGAGTTACTCTACGCGTTGCTTATATGCTATGCTATGCTATGCTTGTAGACGTGGTTTGGGTTTGAGTGATATCCATGACAGATGTGAGATTGTTAAATTAATGGTTCAACTTATGGTGGCAACTTAATCTAACAACTGGGTGGATTGAGGCACCTGGAGTACCCAGTGTTGCCTGTATTTTTTTGGAAATCGCGGAGTACCCGTGTGATCTTCCTATGGACCGCCACCCAGGCTCTAAGGGAACTGAGATGATTCATGCTAGAAACTTCCATGTGCAGCCACAAGCTATTATGGGCTCTAGCATAGTTGAGTAAGTTACGTGAAGCTCTTGAAGAGGCAGATCAGCAGGTAGTGGGATGTAGGTTTGGTATGGTCTGTCCAGAGTAGAGAGTTAATGTTTCTGAAAGACTGTGTCTCGGTCATCCGTTTCTCAAACACCCTGTAGTGTGAGAAATTCAATGGAGGTGATTGAGTCTTCTGGGGAAAAGTGCGCAAACCTCTACAGAGTGTACAATCTAATCATGGTTAGCCGTGTCCCCGGTTATGGACAATTCTTGAGTATCTAGTACTTGGGTTATCACATGTATATCATCATGTTTAATTAATATTGTTGGGTTGTTAATCACTTTAATTGGGATTGAGTTGGAGGAACCTTCTCAATGATGTTTCAACTACCATGATAGTTAAATTAAAATCTATTCCTTTGTTGTAGGGAAAAATTGGCTTTTCGCAAAAAAACTGTAACCATAGAGCTTTCCACCAGCCATATATGCATATAATGATAGCATTATTCTGTTTCTGCTCTACTGTGTTACATTGCCAGCATATTCCATGTGCTGACCCATTTCGGGCTGCAACGTATTATGTTGTAGACTTTTCAGACAAGGAGTAAGGTTCGTTAGGTCATTGCCGTGCAGCTCAGCTATGTCGTTGGATTTGATGGACTCACTTTATCTTCCAAGCCTTCCGCTGTTATCGCATTAGATGGCCTTAAGCCATATTATTGTAATAAGTTCTCTGTGGAGAATTTTCAATGTAATAAGTGTGTGATTGCTACTCTGTTATAAATCCTCGAGTACTGTGTGTGTCAGCATTACCGATCCAGGGATGACACTGAAGCACAGAGACTTGACCATTTGAGGTCGGGTCGCTACCAGATGGTATCAAAGCACACGCTGAGTGTAGGACACGACCACTAAGATATACCCTAGGTCACACTTCTCTTCTCATTTCTGACTCCTCTCCATTTTCTACTCTTTAGGATGACGGAGATGAAGAACAAGTTTGCACAACCGGATGAAGACACACCTTTTGGATGCCACTTGAAGGAAGTCACTAGGTACTTGAACATTGGAATACCAAGCTTCACCGGGAAGTACAACGCCACTTTACCTGAAGAGGAGCGCTGGATGATTCAAGTACAAGTTCCAGGAAGGACGTTCTCGCCAATTTCTAAACCCATAGAATTTTCCTTCGACGCCCCAACCTGGAGTTTAGGAAAGAGTATGGCAGCTCACATCACCATGGGACGCATTGGAGAAGTTTACAACAGGGAGCTTAAGGACACTATTTACCAAATATGTGGGCGCCGAGACGAGCAATAGGAAGTAATCAATACCAGGAAGGATAGATCCATTGCAGCTTTCATCCAGGAGTTAAACCAGCACATTCAACGTCAGGAGAACCAGATGTGTGCGGACATGATGGACTTGAAGAAGGAGAAGACTATGATCATCGAGCTAGAGGAAGAACTCAAGTCTACCCGCGATGGATATGAGGAGGAAATCAAGACACTACTGGAGAAGAATGACGACCTAGTCAAGAAGATCGGAGTATTCATGGGAGGACCAGCACCAATAGCAGAAGAAGAATAACCCAAGGAAATACGCCCCGAGGACTACATCATCATCGACGACACCAACTCTGACCCTAGTGATGATGACTTTGAAGACGAAGCTGGAGCAGACATCATGGAGTCTTCCGCCGATCAAAATTTATAGATGACTACCATATATCACTAGTATTCCCCCATGTATATAGTAGTAGTGAACACTTTTGCGATAGTTCTAGACCGTTGTATGCCCTTGCTTGATTGATTGAGTGAAATGATTGTGTTTGTCTCATGTGCATATGGGTAGTGCCTTCTCATTAGACCCCTCTTCTATTCTAATCTCTTCCATCTAAAACTCATCAGATGCCTCCGAGACATGACACCGGTTTTGCCTTCCCACCGGAGCTCACCCAGTTGATCCAACAGCAGAATACATTGATGCAATTGCTAGTTCAGAACCAGGGCAACAACAACAACAACAACAACCCGCCGCCCGTGGACAACCTAGCCCGTTTTCTAATGTTACAGCCGCCGGTGTTTTCCAGTAGCACCGAGCCTATAGTTGCTGATGATTGGTTACGCCGAATTGGAAGGGAGTTGACCACCACATGTTGCATAGATGCTGAGAGGGTGCGCTTTGCTGCACATCAATTGGATGGACCAGCAGCCTCATGGTGGGAGAATTACACAGCCACTTTTCCTATAGCCAATGTCACTTGGGACCAGTTTCAGCAAGCTTTCCGCACCGCCCAGGTCTCAACTGGAGCTATGCAAATGAAGAAGCGGGAGTTTCGCAACCTACGCTAGGGTAACCGTACTGTGGCTCAGTACGTGGATGAGTTTAGCAAGTTATCTCGCTACGCCCCTGGTGATGTGGCCACAGATGCAGCGAAACAGGAGAAGTTTATGGAAGGGCTGAATGATGAGATGAGTATGCAGTTGATGGTAGCAACCTTAAACAACTACCATGAGTTGGTAGATAAGGCTCTTATGATTGAAGGGAAGCAACAGCAGATCGAGAGCCGCAAGAGGAAGTATGGACAAGGGAAGTATAACTCAGGAGCTCAGCAGAAACCTCGCCTAACCCCGAACTCTGGAGGACTTGTTCATAACCATGGAGGTCACAACCACACTAGAGGAGGATCGCATAACCACAATGGTTTTAAGAATGGGAATGGGAACGAAGCTAACAACAACCATAACCGCCCCAACCTAGCCACCCCCGCCAAAAGGGACTTAAGTCATGTTACGTGTTTCAAGTGCGGGAAGACTGGACACTATGCCACGGAGTGCCCTGAAGGAAAGAATGGAAATGGAAATGGGAGCGCTGGGAAGAAGCCAAATCCATTCAACAAAGGACAAGTGAACCACATTAACATGGAGGAGGTTGAAGAGCAGCCGGATGCGGTAATAGGTAAGTTTTTGGTTAAGTCATTTACGCTCTTGTTCTTTTCGATACTGGTGCATCGCATTCATACATATCAAGGGGATTCGTGGATAAGTTTAAACTACCAACCCAAACCCTTAGGACCCCTCTTTTAGTAAGTTCACCCGGAGCAGAATATATGGCTAGCCGATGGTGTGACCAGATACCCTTAACCATTGGTACACATGTTTTTCCGTCCGACCTAATTATCTTGGAGTCACAAGGATTGGATGTGATATTGGGTATGGACTGGATGTCAAAGTTTGGAGGAAGCATTGACTGTGCTAGTAAGTCGATTTATCTCACCACCCCGGAAGGAAAAAGGATTAAGTATGTATCTAGACATGTGCCTAGGAGGAGTCAAGTGAACGCCCTTACGGGAGTTGTTCAGGAGGAAGTGCCTGTAGTGAAGGATTACCCGGATGTTTTTCCAAAGGAGTTACCAGGCATGCCATCGGACAGAGATATTGAGTTTTTGATAGAGCTGTTACCAGGAACAGGACCAATATCCAAGAGACCCTATCGGATGCCCGCAAATGATCTGGAAGAAATTAAGAAACAGATCAAGGAGTTATTGGAGAAAGGATATATCCGAAGAAGTTCATCACCTTGGGGAGCCCCAGTACTCTTGGTTGAGAAGAAGGATAAATCCCTGAGGATGGTTGTTGATTATCGAGCATTGAATGAAGTGACGATTAAGAACAAGTACCCACTACCGATGATCAATGATCTGTTTGATCAGTTACAAGGAGCTAAAGTGTTTTCGAAGATCGATTTGCGATCTGTGTATCATCAATTGAAGATACGAGAGAAGGACACACCGAAGACAACATTCACAACACGATATGGATTATACGAGTACACGGTCATGTCATTTGGACTGACTAATGCCCCTGCATATTTCATGAGCATGATGAACAAGGTGTTCATGGAGTATTTGGACAAGTTTGTTGTGGTGTTTATTGACGATATTATGGTATACTCAAAGAACGAGGAGGAGCACAAGGAGCATTTGCGCTTAGTTCTCGAGAAACTCAGGGAACACCAGTTGTATGCTAAGTTTAGCAAATGCGAATTTTGGTTGAAGGAAGTCGGGTTCCTTGGACATGTTATATCGGGAGAAGGTATAGCAGTAGACCCCAGCAAAATTCAGTCAGTCACTGAATGGTTGGCACCCATTTCAGTTAGCGAGATCCGCAGTTTTCTTGGACTCGCAGGATACTACCGGAGATTCATTGAGAATTTTTCCAAGATTGCAAAGCCAATGACTGAACTATTGAAGAAGGATACCAAGTTTAAATGGACAGAAGATTGTGAAGCTAGTTTCCAGGAGTTGAAGAAACGTTTGAATACACCCCCAGTGCTAGTACTGCCAGATATACATAAGGAGTTCCAAGTGTATTGCGACGCCTCTCGCTTAGGACTTGGATGTGTACTCATGCAGGACGGAAGAGTTGTTTGTATGCCTCACGACAACTAAAACCTCATGAGTTGAATTATGCCACGCATGATTTGGAGCTAGCAGCCATAGTGCATGCATTGAAGTCTTGGAGACATTACCTTATTGGAAACCGTTGTGATGTGTACACGGATCACAAAAGTTTGAAGTACATCTTCACCCAGAAGGAACTGAACCTTCGACAGAGGAGATGGTTGGAGCTTATAAAGGATTATGACATGAAACTACACTATCATCCAGGAAAGGCAATGTCGTAGCAGACGCTTTGAGCCGGAAGAGTTATGCTAATATCCTTGAAAGTAAGGGACTGCCGAAGGAATTAGCAGAGGACATCACGGAACTTTCATTGGAGATTGTTACTAGAGGATTTATGGCAGCAATGGAGGTCCAGTCGACATTGCTGGACAAGATTCGGGAAGCCTAGAAAGAGGACAAGGAGATTGTTGAGATAAAGGAGAAGATGAGCAAAGGAAAGGCCAAAGGTTTTCGTGAAGATGAGCACGATACCCTATGTTTTGAGGACCGAGTTTATGTGCCCAATAACCAGGAGATCCGGAAGTTAATACTTCAAGAGGCCTATGACTCACCATACTCGATACACCCCGGAAACACCAAGATGTATTTGGATTTGAAGGAACGTTTTTGGTGCCGGTATGAAGAAGGATATTGCCAAGTATGTCGCCGTATGTGATGTATGTTAGAGAGTTAAGGCAGAACATCAGAAGCCAGCAGGATTGTTACAGCCTATGCCGATACCAGAATGGAAGTGGGATAAACTGGACATGGACTTTATCACCGGATTGCCCAGGACCAAAGCAGGATACGATTCCATATGGGTAGTAGTTGATCGCTTAACCAAAGTAGCTCACTTCATCCCAGTGAAAACCACCTATACAAGTGCAAAGTTGGCCAAGATATATATGTCCAGGATCGTATGTCTGCATGGAGTTCCGAGGACCATTGTATCAGATAGAGGAACACAGTTTACTTCAAAGTTCTGGCATCAGTTACATCAGACCTTGGGAACAAGGTTAGAGTTCAGTACAGCTTTTCACCCGCAGATAGATGGACAGACTGAGAGAGTGAACCAAATTTTGGAGGACATGTTGAGAGCCTGTGCACTAGATTATGGATCTAGTTGGGATGACAATTTGCCATACGCATAGTTTTCCTACAACAATAGCTATCAAGCCAGTTTGAAGATGGCACCGTTTGAAGCCCTGTATGGACGAAGATGCAGAACACCGTTAATGTGGGACGAGGTAGGAGACCGACAGTTGTTTGGACCAGACTTGATCAAGGAGTCTGAGGAGAAGGTAAAATTGATCCGAGACCGACTGAAGATTGCTCAGTCCAGGCAGAAGAGTTATGTAGACTCAAAACGCAAAGAGGTAACTTACGAAATTGGAGATAGAGCATATCTGCGAGTATCGCCATTGTGAGGAGTGAAACGTTTTGGAGTTAAAGGAAAGTTAGCCCCGAGATTTGTAGGACCGTATCGCATTTTGGAACGGATGGGAGAAGTTGCCTACAAGTTGGAATTGCCCGAAGGATTGTCATGAGTTCAAGATGTGTTCCACGTTTCACAGCTGAAGAAGTGTCATGCTGAGATGGCGGATATACCATTAAGAGATACAGTACCCTTGGAGGCGATTCAGTTGGAAAGTGATTTGACTTACGAGGAGAAGCCAGTTAAGATTCTTGAGTTTGCCAGCAGAGTCACCCGCAGTAAGGTTATCAAGTTTTGCAAGGTTCAGTGGAGCCACCATACCGAGGACGAAGCCACCTGGGAATGAGAGGATGATCTCCGCAAGGACCACCCATACCTATTTTCTAGCTAACCCGAATCTCGAGGGCGAGATTCATCTTAAGGGGGGTAGGTTTGTAACATCCCAAATTTTCAATTTGGAATGTTATACATAGATCATCCATGCATATCATGTTTTATTGCATTCCAGTTCCGCAATCCTCGAAATTATAAGCAACTCAAGGACCCACGGAGAGAGTTGGGGATTTTTCTTTTTTCATATTTGATTTTTTATCAAATAATGAAACGAGGATTTTGATTTTAATAATCTTTCTCTCTGAAGTATTTCATATTAAATCAAATGAGTGGAGATAATATGACTTCTCTGAAATAATTGAAATATTGGAGGAAAAATATTAAAATCATTTATTGGTTTTTTATTTGGTTTTATTCAGATTTTATTTGCATTAGAAAAATTGCACGTTTTCAAAATTTCATTTTAGAGCCAAGAAAATGTTCACCCTGTCCTAAATATTTTATTTAGGCGGTGAAAATTTGTTTTGGTATTTTTAGATTTTTATTTATTTTTCTAGGATTTTATTTCTGTCGGCGGAATTTTTTAAAAAAAAAAATTGCGCGCACGACTGGGCCGAAGCCCAGCCAGCCAGGCCGGCCCGCCCGCGCCACTGCCTCCCCAGCTAGATCGGGACCGGAGTCCCGATCGAAGCCGCCGCTGCCGCCGTGTCCAGGGCGGACACGCCTCCCGAGGCTGCCCCATTCCCCAAGTTGGTGTTGGGTTTCGTAGTAATTTCAAAAAATTTCCTACGCACACGCAAGATCATGTGCTGCATAGCAACGAGAGGGAGAGTGTTGTCTACGTACCCAACGCAGACCGACTGCGGAAGCGATGACACGACGTAGAGGAAGTAGTCGTACGTCTTCACGATCCAACCGATCAAGCACCGAAACTACGGCACCTCCGAGTTCGAGCACACGTTTAGCTCGATGACGATCCCCGGACTCCGATCCAGCAAAGTTTCGGGGAAGAGTTCCGTCAGCATGATGGCGTGGTGACGATCTTGATGAACTACAGCAGCAGGGCTTCGCCTAAACTTCGCTACAGTATTATCGAGGAATATGGTGGCAGGGGGCACCGCACACGGCTAAGGAATAGATCACGTGGATCAACTTGTGTGTCTTTGGGGTGTCTCTACCTCAGTATATAAAGGAGCCAAGGGGGGAGGGGGGCGCCGGCCAGGGAGAGAGGCGCAGGAGGAGTCCTACTCCTTCCGGGAGTAGGACTCCCCCCCAATCCTATTCCAACTAGGATTCCCAAGGGGGAAAGGGGGAGAAGGGTGGCCGGCCACGTCTCCTAGTCCTAATAGGACTAGGGAAAGGGGGGAGGCGCGCAGCCCTTGTGGGCAGCCCTTTCACCTTTCCACTAAGGCCCATGAAGGCCCATATGGCTCCCGGGGGGTTCCAGTAACCTCCCGGTAACCCGGTAAAATCCCGATTTCACCCGGAACACTTCCGATGTCCAAACATAGGCTTCCAATATATCAATCTTTACGTCTCGACCATTTCAAGACTCCTCGTCATGTCCGTGATCACATCCGGGACTCCGAACGACCTTCGGTACATCAAAATGTATAAACTCATAATGTAACTGTCATCGTAACCTTAAGCGTGCGGACCCTACGGGTTCGAGAACAATGTAGACATGACCGAGACATGCCTCCGGTCAATAACCAATAGCGGGACCTAGATGCCCATATTGGCTCCTACATATTCTATGAAGATCTTTATCGGTCAGACCGCATAACAACATACGTTGTTCCCTTTGTCATCGGTATGTTACTTGCCCGAGATTCGATCGTCGGTATCCAATACCTAGTTCAATCTCGTTACCGGCAAGTCTCTTTACTCGTTCTGTAATACATCATCTCACAACTAACATATTAGTTGTAATGCTTGCAAGGCTTATGTGATGTGTATTACCGAGAGGGCCCAGAGATACCTCTCCGACAATCGGAGTGACAAATCCTAATCTCGAAATACGCCAACCCAACATCTACCTTTGGAGACACCTGTAATGCTCCTTTATAATCACCCAGTTACGTTGTGACGTTTGGTAGCACCCAAAGTGTTCCTCCGGCAAACGGGAGTTGCATAATCTCATAGTTATAGGAACATGTATAAGTCATGAAGAAAGCAATAGCAACATACTAAACGATCGGGTGCTAAGCTAATGGAATGGGTCATGTCAATCAGATCATTCAACTAATGATGTGACCTCGTTAATCAAATAACAACTCATTGTTCATGGTTAGGAAACATAACCATCTTTGATTAACAAGCTAGTCAAGTAGAGGCATACTAGTGACACTTTGTTTGTCTATGTATTCACACATGTATTATGTTTCCGGTTAATACAATTCTAGCATGAATAATAAACATTTATCATGATTATAAGAAAATAAATAATAACTTTATTATTGCCTCTAGGGCATATTTCCTTCAGTCTCCCACTTGCACTAGAGTCAATAATCTAGATTACACTGTAATGATTCTAACACCCATGGAGCCTTGGTGCTGATCATGTTTTGCTCGTGGAAGAGGCTTAGTCAACGGGTCTGCAACATTCAGATCCGTATGTATCTTGCAAATCTCTATGTCTCCCACTTGGACTAGATCCCGGATGGAATTGAAGCGTCTCTTGATGTGTTTGGTCCTTTTGTGAAATCTGGATTCCTTTGCCAAGGCAATTGCACCAGTATTGTCACAAAAGATTTTCATTGGACCCGATGCACTAGGTATGACACCTAGATCGGATATGAACTCCTTCATCCAGACTCCTTCGTTCGCTGCTTCCGAAGCAGCTATGTACTCCGCTTCACATGTAGATCCCGCTACGACACTTTGTTTAGAACTGCACCAACTGACAGCTCCACCGTTTAATGTAAACACGTATCCGGTTTGCGATTTAGAATCGTCCGGATCAGTGTCAAAGCTTGCATCAACGTAACCTTTTACGGTGAGCTCTTTGTCACCTCCATATACGAGAAACATATCCTTAGTCCTTTTCAGGTATTTCAGGATGTTCTTGACCGCTGTCCAGTGATCCACTCCTGGATTACTTTGGTACCTCCCTGCTAAACTTATAGCAAGGCACACATCAGGTCTGGTACACAACATTGCATACATGATAGAGCCTATGGCTGATGCATAGGGAACATCTTTCATATTCTCTCTATCTTCTGCAGTGGTCGGGCATTGAGTCTTACTCAACTTCACACCTTGTAACACAGGCAAGAATCCTTTCTTTGCTTGATCCATTTTGAATTTCTTCAAAAACTTGTCAAGGTATGTGCTTTGTGAAAGTCCAATTAAGCGTCTTGATCTATCTCTATAGATCTTAATGCCTAATATGTAAGCAGCTTCACCGAGGTCTTTCATTGAAAAACTTTTATTCAAGTATCCCTTTATGCTATCCAGAAATTCTATATCATTTCCAATCCGCAATATGTCATCCACATATAATATTAGAAATGCTACAGAGCTCCCACTCACTTTCTTGTAAATACAGGCTTCTCCGAAAGTCTGTATAAAACCAAATGCTTTGATCACACTATCAAAGCGTTTATTCCAACTCCGAGAGGCTTGCACCAGTCCATAAATGGATCGCTGGAGCTTGCACACTTTGTTAGCTCCCTTTGGATCGACAAAACCTTCCGGTTGCATCATATACAACTGTTCTTCCAGAAATCCATTCAGGAATGCAGTTTTGACATCCATCTGCCAAATTTCATAATCATAAAATGCGGCAATTGCTAACATGATTCGGACGGACTTAAGCATCGCTACGGGTGAGAAGGTCTCATCGTAGTCAATCCCTTGAACTTGCCGAAAACCTTTTGCGACAAGTCGAGCTTTGTAGACAGTAACATTACCATCAGCGTCAGTCTTCTTCTTAAAGATCCATTTATTCTCAATTGTTTGCCGATCATCGGGCAAGTCAACCAAAGTCCATACTTTGTTCTCATACATGGATCCCATCTCAGATTTCATGGCTTCAAGCCACTTTGCGGAATCTGGGCTCACCATCGCTTCTTCATAGTTCGTAGGTTCATCATGATCTAGTAGCATGACTTCCAGAATAGGATTACCGTACCACTCTGGTGCGGATCTTACTCTGGTTGATCTACGAGGTTCAGTAGTATCTTGATCTGAAGTTTCATGATCATTATCATTGGCTTCCTCACTAACTGGTGTAGGTGTCACTGAAACAGTTTTCTGTGATGAACTACTTTCCAGTAAGGGAGCAGGTACAGTTACCTCGTCAAGTTCTACTTTCCTCCCACTCACTTCTTTCGAGAAACTCCTTCTCTAGAAAGGATCCATTCTTAGCAACGAATGTCTTGCCTTCGGATCTGTGATAGAAGGTGTACCCAACAGTTTCCTTTGGGTATCCTATGAAGACACCTTTCTCCGATTTGGGTTCGAGCTTATCAGGTTGAAGCTTTTTCACATAAGCATCGCAGCCCCAAACTTTAAGAAATGGTTTCTTGCCAAACCACAGTTCATAAGGTGTCATCTCAACGGATTTTGATGGTGCCCTATTTAACGTGAATGCGGCCGTCTCTAGAGCATAACCCCAAAACGATAGCGGTAAATCAGTAAGAGACATCATAGATCGCACCATATCTAGTAAAGTACGATTACGACGTTCGAACACACCATTACGCTGTGGTGTTCCGGGTGGCGTGAGTTGCGAAACTATTCCATAGTTTTTCAAATGTACACCAAACTCGTAACTCAAATATTCTCCTCCACGATCAGATCGTAGAAACTTTATTTTCTTGTTACGATGATTTTCAACTTCACTCTGAAATTCTTTGAACTTTTCAAATGTTTCAGACTTGTGTTTCATTAAGTAGATATACCCATATCTGCTTAAATCATCTGTGAAGGTGAGAAAATAACGATATCCGCCACGAGCCTCAATATTCATCGGACCACATACATCGGTATGTATGATTTCCAACAAATCTGTTGCTCTCTCCACAGTACCGGAGAACGGTGTTTTAGTCATCTTGCCCATGAGGCACGGTTCGCAAGTACCAAGTGATTCATAATCAAGTGGTTCCAAAAGTCCATCAGTATGGAGTTTCTTCATGCGCTTTACACTGATATGACCTAAACGACAGTGCCACAAATAAGTTGCACTTTCATTATCAACTCTGCATCTTTTGGTTTCAACATTATGAATATGTGTATTACTACTATCGAGATCCAATAAGAATAGACCACTCTTCAAGGGTGCATGACCATAAAAGATATTACTCATATAAATAGAACAACCATTATTCTCTGATTTAAATGAATAACCGTCTCGCATTAAACAAGATCCAGATATAATGTTCATGCTCAACGCTGGCACCAAATAACAATTATTTAGGTCTAATATTAATCCCGAAGGTAGATGTAGAGGTAGCGTGCCGACCGCGATCACATCGACTTTGGAACCGTTTCCCACGCGCATCATCACCTCGTCCTTTGCCAGTGCCCGCTTATTCTGTAGTCCCTGTTTCGAGTTGCAAATATTAGCAACAGAACCAGTATCAAATACCCAGGTGCTACTGCGAGCTCTAGTAAGGTACACATCAATAACATGTATATCACATATACCTTTGTTCACCTTGCCATCCTTCTTATCCGCCAAATACTTGGGGCAGTTCCGCTTCCAGTGACCAGTCTGCTTGCAGTAGAAGCACTCAGTTTCAGGCTTAGGTCCAGACTTGGGTTTCTTCTCTTGAGCAGCAACTTGCTTGCCGTTCTTCTTGAAGTTCCCCTTCTTCTTCCCTTTGCCCTTTTTCTTGAAACTAGTGGTCTTGTTAACCATCAACACTTGATGCTCCTTCTTGATTTCTACCTCCGCAGCTTTCAGCATTGCGAAGAGCTCGGAAATAGTCTTGTTCATCCCTTGCATATTATAGTTCATCACGAAGCTCTTGTAGCTTGGTGGCAGTGATTGGAGAATTCTGTCAATGACGCAATCATCCGGAAGATTAACTCCCAATTGAATCAAGTGATTATTATACCCAGACATTTTGAGTATATGCTCACTGATAGAACTGTTCTCCTCCATCTTGCAGCTATAGAACTTATTGGAGACTTCATATCTCTCAATCCGGGCATTTTCTTGAAATATTAACTTCAACTCCTGGAACATCTCATATGCTCCATGACGTTCAAAACGTCGTTGAAGTCCCGATTCTAAGCCGTAAAGCATGGCACACTGAACTATCAAGTAGTCATCAGCTTTGCTCTGCCAGATGTTCATAACATCTGGTGTTGCTCCAGCAGCAGGCCTGGCACCCAGCGGTGCTTCCAGGACGTAATTCTTCTGAGCGGCAATGAGGATAATCCTCAAGTTACGGACCCAGTCCGTGTAATTGCTACCATCATCTTTCAACTTTGCTTTCTCAAGGAACGCATTAAAATTCAACGGAACAACAGCACGGGCCATCTATCTACAATCAACATAAACAAGCAAAATACTATCAGGTACTAAGTTCATGATAAATTTAAGTTCAATTAATCATATTACTTAAGAACTCCCACTTAGATAGACATCCCTCTAATCTTCTAAGTGATTACGTGATCCAAATCAACTAAACCATGACCGATCATCACGTGAGATGGAGTAGTTTTCAATGGTGAACATCGTTTATGTTGATCATATCTACTATATGATTCACGCTCGACCTTTCGGTCTCCGTGTTCCGAGGCCATATCTGCATATGCTAGGCTCGTCAAGTTTAACCTGAGTATTCTGCGTGTGCAAAACTGGCTTGCACCCGTTGTAGATGGACGTAGAGCTTATCACACCCGATCATCACGTGGTGTCTGGGCACGACGAACTTTGGCAATGGTGCATACTCAGGGAGAACACTTCTTGATAATTTAGTGAGAGATCATCTTATAATGCTACCGTCAATCAAAGCAAGATAAGATGCATAAAAAGATAAACATCACATGCAATCAATATAAGTGATATGATATGGCCATCATCATCTTGTGCTTGTGATCTCCATCTCCGAAGCACCGTCATGATCACCATTGTCACCGGCGCGACACCTTGATCTCCATCGTAGCATCGTTGTCATCTCGCCAATCTTATGCTTCCACGACTATCACTACCGTTTAGTAATAAAGTAAAGCATTACATCGCGATTGCATTGCATACAATAAAACGACAACCATATGGCTCCTGCCAGTTGCCGATAACTCGGTTACAAAACATGATCATCTCATACAATAAAATTTAGCATCATGCCTTGACCATATCACATCACAACATGCCCTGCAAAAACAAGTTAGATGTCCTCTACTTTGTTGTTGCATGTTTTACGTGGCTGCTACGGGCTTAAGTAAGAACCAATCTTACCTACGCATCAAAACCACAACGATAGTTTGTCAAATAGACTCTATTTTAACCTTCGCAAGGATCGGGCGTAGCCACACTCGGTTCAACTAAAGTTGGAGAGACAGTCGCCCGCAAGCCATCTCTATGCAAAGCACGTCGAGGGAACCGGTCTCGCGTAAGCGTACGCGTAATGTTGGTCTGGGTTGTCTTGTCCAACAATGCTGCCGAACCAAAGTATGACATGCTGGTAGGCAGTATGACTTGTATCGTCCACAACTCACTTGTGTTCTACTCGTGCATATAACATCAACATAAATAACCTAGGCTCTGATACCACTGTTGGGTTTCGTAGTAATTTCAAAAAATTTCCTACGCACACGCAAGATCATGTGATGCATAGCAACGAGAGGGAGAGTGTTGTCTACGTACCCAATGCAGACCGACTGCGGAAGCGATGACACGACGTAGAGGAAGTAGTCGTACGTCTTCACAATCCAACCGATCAAGCACCGAAACTACGACACCTCCGAGTTCGAGCACACGTTCAGCTCGATGACGATCCCCGGACTCCGATCCAGCAAAGTGTCGGGGAAGAGTTCCGTCAGCACGACGGCGTGGTGACGATCTTCATGAACTACAGCAGCAGGGCTTCGCCTAAACTTCGCTACAGTATTATCAAGGAATATGGTGGCAGGGGGCACCGCACACGGCTAAGGAATAGATCACGTGGATCAACTTGTGTGTCTTTGGGGTGTCTCTACCTTAGTATATAAAGGAGCCAAGGGGGGAGGGGGGCGCCGGCCAGGTAGAGAGGCGCAGGAGGAGTCCTACTCCTTCCGGGAGTAGGACTCCCCCCCGCCAATCCTATTCCAACTAGGATTCCCAAGGGGGAAAGGGGAGAAGGGTGGCCGGCCACCTCTCCTAGTTCTAATAGGACTAGGGGAAGGGGGGAGGCGCGCAGCCCTTGTGGGCTGCCCTTTCACCTTTCCACTAAGGCCCATGAAGGCCCATATGGCTCCCGGGGGGTTCCGGTAACCTCCCGGTAACCCGGTAAAATCCCGATTTCACCCGGAACACTTCCGATGTCCAAACATAGGCTTCCAATATATCAATCTTTACGTCTCGACCATTTCGAGACTCCTCGTCATGTCCGTGATCACATCCAGGACTCCGAACAACCTTCGGTACATCAAAATGTATAAACTCATAATGTAACTGTCATCGTAACCTTAAGCGTGCGGACCCTACGGGTTCGAGAACAATGTAGACATGACCGAGACATGTCTCCGGTCAATAACCAATAGCGGGACCTGGATGCCCATATTGGCTCCTACATATTCTACGAAGATCTTTATCGGTCAGACCGCATAACAACATATGTTGTTCCCTTTGTCATCGGTATGTTACTTGCCCGAGATTCGATCGTCGGTATCCAATACCTAGTTCAATCTCGTTACCGGCAAGTCTCTTTACTCGTTCTATAATACATCATCTCACAACTAACATATTAGTTGTAATGCTTGCAAGGCTTATGTGATGTGTATTACCGAGAGGGCCCAGAGATACCTCTCCGACAATCGGAGTGACAAATCCTAATCTCGAAATACGCCAACCCAACATCTACCTTTGGAGACACATGTAATGCTCCTTTATAATCACCCAGTTACGTTGTGACGTTTGGTAGCACCCAAAGTGTTCCTCCGGCAAACGGGAGTTGCATAATCTCATAGTTATAGGAACATGTATAAGTCATGAAGAAAGCAATAGCAACATACTAAACGGTCGGGTGCTAAGCTAATGGAATGGGTCATGTCAATCAGATCATTCAACTAATGATGTGACCTCGTTAATCAAATAACAACTCATTGTTCATGGTTAGGAAACATAACCATGTTTGATTAACAAGCTAGTCAAGTAGAGGCATACTAGTGACACTTTGTTTGTCTATGTATTCACACATGTATTATGTTTCCGGTTAATACAATTCTAGCATGAATAATAAACATTTATCATGATTATAAGGAAATAAATAATAACTTTATTATTGCCTCTAGGGCATATTTCCTTCAGTTGGCCGCCCCCCCTCTTTATAACCCCGCCGAAACCCCTTGGAGCCCCCGCCACCGCCGCCCGCAGCCGCCAGCCACCGCCGCCCGCAGCCGCCGCCCCGCTGCCTATAGTCGCCGTGCCGCCACCGCCCGCG